>NC_047082.1:7709406-7976596 GCF_902459465.1 Asterias rubens
GCAAAACAAGAAACCGTTATGGGGTATGACAACCCAATCTCTTTGTAGCATTTTCTCTGGTAAGAATGTTTCCTCGATCCTTCTCACACTCTGGCCCATCACTATGGAACTCCCCACAAATCTCTTATAAGTCACTACTTATACCAGCTTCAAAACTCATTTGAAAACCTTTGTTGGGCTTAAAATGTCATCAATGTTACTCATTGTAGGCCCATCTCTTCTCTGCTAAGAGCGTCTTTTAGACAGACATGGCGCAATATAAATGGCCACGTTTATTCTTCTACCTACATGTTTACAGGTACAGTCTTCACATGTGCAAAAGTGAGTAAGACGAAGCCGCAGGAACAAGCCACCAAAACAGCTTTAAAAAAATGGGTTTATTTACAGATACAAAAAAGCTGCTAGTGCAAGTAAAAACTGGTGGCTGGCTTTGTTAACGGAGCGTTAGGTTGGACAGCTGACTCCAGAACTGGGCCAGTGACTTATTATACTATTATTATAAGAAGTTAAGTAAACCTAGCTCACTTGAAAGAGAACCCAGTAAATGCTGGAGTTGAAACAGGCACACTGCTCTGTGGGTTAGAGATGACAGTCTTTTCCTGCGATGCCTTGGAGGTTGAGGGCCTTTCGTTCTTTGGTAACTCAGTAGAGGTGGCCAAAGGTGGTTGCCTGTTGGGCGTAATGCTGACCGTACGAGGAGTGTTATACCCAGAGACTGGTGGGCCTGGTATTCTAACACTGCTGTGGCTCAAGCCGACTGAACGCTGTGGGGATGGCGCAGGCCTTGGCCTGGGGGTTCGACTCGCCTGTATGGAAGGAGAAAAAGATCTAATTAGCCAAGTTTAGTTTGAACATGAACACTGTGACAAGTACATGACTTCAAGATGAAGGAAACAGGCCTTAAGGGCTATTTTACAACAGGCAATTTACAAGCAACCAAATCCAGGCAAGGACAGCCATTCACATGTCAGTTTCCTCATTACTTTCTTGAGGACCAATTGAGTCCAGATTTTCACAGGTTTTTTATTTTATGCATATATGTTGGGATACACCAAGTGAGAATACTGGTCTTTGCAATTACCAAACGCGTCCAGTGCCTTCAAAGTGTACTGAATAAACCGAATACAGAAGAAGAAATCTTACAGTAAAAGCTAGAGGTGTTGACGATGGTGATAAGGGTATCCTCTTAGCATCCGATAGCGGAGTAGACATCTTCTCTAAGGTATCCAGAATCCTCTTGGCAGTATTACTTGTGATTCCCATGTTGCTCCCATCGGCTGGCTTCACTAACCTCGGACGAACAGAACGCTTGATTGGGAGGTGAACCTTGGACAGGATGAAATGGAGCACAGTCATTAAAACCAGGCATGATAGTAGGAACATTTCATTAAGAACAATGGATGACCTAAATGTCAGGTGTTTTTTTTTCATTTTTTTTTATGCAAGTCGCCAGACACACAAGGCCTGAAGGCCACTTCAAGGTGTGGGCTACATTTTTTTTTTTCAGAGGCCGTTGCCACACTCCTAGGGCTGAAACAGGGTAACCCCTTTTTACAGTCCATACGGATGTAGGTTTGGGCATCATCAATGGTATTGGCTTTTATAGACTTTCCAGTAAATTTAATAACAGTTTTGCTGTGGTGCTCTTAGCTTTTGCTGTACAAGTGCCCTATGCAAAGTTACAACAAATACAAACAGACATTTTCCTAATAGAAGCGGCCCTTATCAGAGGAAAATGGTTGTGCTCCTTAAAGAGCGAAGTTCAAGGACTGCTCATAGCTGTGTAACACCCGTCTTAGACAGTTGGAGTGATTCAAGGTTGACCACAATAAATGTTGGTTTCAGACAGGCAAACTTCACATAACATTAACATTGGCTCTGCCAGGCATGCAACTGCCCGATGAAAAAAAAAGAGGAAACTTTTCGAGACCCACAATGGTACCCTAAAAAGTGTTGAGCTTTTTTATGCTCTTAGGATCAATCTTAGCATGTATGACAAAGACAAAGTGAAGTGTTTTATACAACTAAAATAACATGGAAAAACACCTTGCCTATGTATGCACCGTAATTCTAAGGTGGCAAAGCATCGGGAGTTGATTAAGTTGAGGAAAACTAACTATTGTTTCCCAGGTAGTTATGAAATTTGCATAAAATTATTATTCCCCCCCCCCCAAAAAAAAAAAAAAATCTGATTTTTTTTTTTTTTTTTGGGGGGGGGGAATAATAATTTTATGCAAATTTCATAAACAATAGATAGTTTTCCTCAACTTAATCAACTCCCGATGCTTTGCCGCCTTACAATGTTCGGTGAGAGCCACTTGTTTCCGCTTGCCGTCTTGCACATCACACAATATGCCATTCCTGGCTTGTCCACTTTCCGGACGGTTTCGGAGAGCAGTTTACCGTCTACGTCTTATTTTTCCAACCAGAACCACTTCCAGGTATTTTTTACTCTTTTATCTATGGCTTTAATTTGGCCAGGTACCACTCGGTCCCGCTCTAAAATATCTTTTCTTTTGGATGTCATTTTGACGGACGTTTGAAGATGCGACTGTTTCGTAGCGCAATGTGAGACTCGCACACAGCAGCAGTACACATGTACGTTTGGTAACTAACTCACACACACATACATACATGTACAATACGTGTATACTATTGCAAAATAGCGGGACCAGACGAAGACATGACCTTAGACTCATTTCAAGGCTGTATAATAACTTGGTTTAGCACACAACTCGCCTGCGCCACGGGGTGCGTTCCACTGTTCCAGATTTTTCGACCGTACACACGGCTATTAATGACCGCATGCAGTGTGTAAACGTATGCATTGCTTGCTGTGGGCTTTAGATTGACCATGCAGTAGAATGGATTGCGTGCCGCGGCAGAGGCCAGACCATGCGTTACTATGCATTGTTGTAAATTGTCTTAAGATCGCGCTAACCGCGGAATGTTTTTCTTAGCGCTAATCAGTTTTTTAAAAACGCGGAATTCCGCGGAAACGCGGAAGAGTTGCATGCCTGCTCTGCTCATGACAAGATCGACGTCTGAAACCAAGGCGCTCCAGAGTCGAAAGAACGACTGCAACAGTCGATCTTTCCACTTATAGTGCGTCCAGTCGCTCCTAACTGTTTCAGATGTTGTTCTTTTCATATGCTTAATTAAGATTTTGGTTCGGGGCGACTCTGGAGCGCCTGTCTGAAAAGGAGGTAAGATGCCTACCTCATAGGGCGAGGTCCTAGGTCTCTTAGATGCTGCTGACCTCAGAGATGATGAACCGCCAAATGTTGTCCTCCCTGGGTAGAAGGGTGATGAAGTAGATGTGTCCATCGTTGTCTTTACACTCTGAAATCAACAACAAAGGAAATTCGTTCAAACCCTTACCAAACAAATTTCATAAATTTGGAAGCAGAATGTTGATAAGTACTTGCAAGGGTTTCCAGACAGGATATTTGGATATTGCGGAAAAAATGAGAAAAGTTTTATTGGTAATAAGCCACAAAGGAGACTGACTGTGCATATTTATAAAAAAAAATTGAGTTGAACAAAGAAAAAATTGACAAAAGAGGGATTTGAACCAATGATTTCCAGATTAATGTACTAAGCTCTACCAACTGAGCTATCCAAAGAAAGTAAGACTGCATGTGCCTTTTATTCTTCAGTTCTCTACCAATCCTATATAAAACCTTTTAAGAGTAACAAATGGAGATTCTACTCTGAAGATTACAGTAAAAATGTGTATATTGAAATTCTGCCCTCATTGTGGGTGCTTACCCCTCTTGGAGTACCAAAGTAACTAGTGTTGAATGATGGCTTCCGTGTACTAATAGCAGGTTGTTGAGGTCTGCTCAGCGATGATGGTGCAGGCCTTGCCCTTGTAGTTGCCTGCCTGCCCGAGGGTGTGTGAGACCACAAGCTGGTAGAAGGTCTTGGGGTACTTCTGTGGCCAAGATCTGCGCATAAAAAAGAGCCATGGTTCAATGTATTAAACCTGTACTGTACCTAAAACATACTCATCTCTCAATGTGTTATCCCCATGTTGTTTTGGCACACAGCGGGGATCAAATATACACTGGACTGCATGCCAGAGGCCTGCTGTGATTTCAGCATCAGGCCTGTAAACTCATGATTAGAATCTTGTCTTTTTCAATTCAATAACTGAGCAGAAAATTTTTGAGCAAAATTTTCTGCTTAAGTTGCCCTGAAACCTACTTAGGGCCACTGATTTTCCGTTTCAGAAAAGTGCAAATTCCGTTTGGCAAAAACATGAATTCCGTTTCAGGCACAAAAAATTCCGTTTCATGTTTTTTTAATTAGATAAAAGGTTGTTTAATACCCAGGGACACACTTATAAAAATCAATTTGAGATAAGTTGCACTGTTGACTTCGTAAAATGTTCATTTGAACTGACAAATTTCAAAAAAATACTTTTTTTTATAATTGTGGATTATTTTGTATACTGCTGTTCTAAAAAGGTTGCACTGTGACTGCAGTATCAATGCACATGATGTGATAGACTTGATTCCAAGTCTAAAACTGCAGTTGATTCTCTGCATCAGCCACATTGTAGGCTAATGACAGGAGTGTATCCACAAGAGGGCGCTGTTTCAGCATGATCAAAGACTTGGAAACAAGTCTATGGACGTGACCATTCTCCATCCACAAACAAAATGTCAGCCATTTTGTTTTCGCTTTGGCGACAGAATGTTGACAGTTTACGGTTTTATTTTAGACCTTTCCGAGATGAAAAAACATTGTATGTGTTCTTATAGATCATAGGTAAGCTAGTTTGTGTATTATTGTTGGTAAAAGAGAGGGAGAAAATGCAATTTGGGTGAACAAAAAATGTTTAAAACGTGCCGCGAATAATGCCCTTCGCTTAACCATGTTAACAACGTGTGTACATCATGTGTGTAAACATTGAGGATGGTGTGAAGTAGAACAGAATGATCCACGGTTACGATCTCGTACTTTTTAATGGTCTGATTTCTGATGCCTTTTTAGTTTAACAAAAAGAATCTTAATAAAGAATGCAATTTCAATAGTTTTGGCGTCAAGAAAAAAAAAAAAAAAAAAAAAAATCAAATTTTCTGAAATCCCGTTTTCCGTTTCAAAGGGCGGATTCCGCGAATTCCGTCCGTTTTCCGCGATCGCGGAAAATCAGTGGCCCTACCTACTTCATAAAGCATGTAAACATAAAAACTTTTTTTTTTAAAAGCATAGGAAAAACTTGCTTAACAGATACTCGTTACCAGCCAAAATTCTATAAAGAATGCGTTGTCACAACTGGTGCCCCACTAAATTTTTGCTGAGCAAATAAATTTGCTTAGCAGTATTTTCTGCTTAACAGCTTTATAACATTGGGCCCTGGTCATGACCGTGCTGATGAAACTATTCACACATACCTGAGAGAACATCCAGATTAGAATCCGATAGTTTCTCTTGATGTTCCAACTTATCCAGATTGGGATAAAGCGACGATACGACACTCGAAACGTCATCTGTAAGGAGAAAATTGGTGCAAACAAAATAAATAACATGTATTGATTGAAGAATCAGAAACTAAATTAAATGGTTATGAACCTTGAACTCACTTCAAGGCACAATTTCCTAGAGCCGCTGAAGCAGAAAATAGTGCTTAACCCCTTTTTGCTTAGCAAAAGTAAGCAGGATACCAGTCACAGATTGTACATTTGACATGGTATCTTGGTTGATAACCTTATTCTAGTAAGCATAATTTTGATTTGCTTAGATTATTTTTGTTTTTAAGCAGCTATATATGAAATTGGGTGCAGATGATTGGGCAGCATCCAAATCGAGCGACTTTGACTACTGCTTTTGCTGCAGCATCAACAGTGAAGAATTAGGGAACAGTATACTTCTGAATATTAAAAACAAAATTTGCCTTTTGAGAAAGACTCTGCTAGGGTCGAGGGCCATTAACTCTTGTTTGCATTTATACCATAGGTCCTTTTGGTTGGTAAGCAGTTTGCAACAGCTAATTCCATTTTCTTAAAATAGATTTGAATACCTTTTTGGGTTGAGGGTCCTTCCCCAACATCTATCTCGATGACTTCATCGTCCTCGTCAACATCTACTGGTGTCGATGTACTCACAGGTACAGACAACCCAGCAAAGGGGGTGAATACAGGTGTGGTGACTCCTTCCTCTGTAACCCTTTGCACCCCCGTTCCGAATGGTCTCGGCTCAGAATCCTGCACCATGTCTATCTCGATTGGGTTAAAGTATCGCTCATCGGGGGAGACAGTTTGCCTCTGAGGGATGGAGTTCGTGGAGGATGCGGTATGTTGTTGTTGTTGTTGTTGTTGTTGGTTTGGGGATTCTTCAGGTGGGTTACTGGCCCACATGTTTGATAGCCAAGATGGGGTCACCATATCTTTCACTCGATCCAGGAATGACTACAAAAGAAAAGGTAAACAAATAAACAAATAAAAACATGTAACAGTTGGACAAGCTCAGAAAGATGAGCAGGCCTGGATTGTAAGTTAGTGGCACCATCCGGAAAAAAATATTTGTAAAATCAGGAATCTAACATGAAACAAAACTGAAAAATTGTCCATTGTCAGGTCACCATTATACAAACATGCATCTGGCCTTGAATTACACAAAAATCAAGGAGGCCATGGCCTGTGTTGATCCATGTCTTGGCCTGGGTGCCCCTTAAAAAAATTCCCAGACTTTGAGATTTTCCAATAGAAGTATTTGCAAAAGATGAATTCCAAGCCTGAGGTACATTAATGGCTTTTTGTCGTTGACTACAGATGTACTTTAGAAAACAATATGACGATTGCATCATTGCTACCATGGCAACTTGACTGTCTATTTTTTTTATTAGTGTTTCGCAGACATCACATTGTCCTGAAATAGTAAATCAAGTGTCCAGTGTGTGACGGAGTTAGGTGTATCATATTATCATTGCTTACATAAATGAACTATGTCAATGGCATGCATGAAACACCATAGAAGCAATAGCATTAATGCCCCCTGGTCATTGCCTTGGTGTCCCCTGTAATGTTCTTAGTAGAAATTTAAACTTTCCCTGCCTATGTCAGGCTCAATGGGCTGCCTGCATTGGGCTGACTTAATGAGGTTATCTGCAGGTGTTACCGGTAACCACTCACAGACATGCCCCTCTACTCTCTTTTAAGTGCCTCAAATTCCCCATTAAACCCTCTACTAGGTGTTCTTCAGCATCAATAAATGAAACTCCTCCCAAACCAAGGCTGAAGGCCCCTTTAAGATATATGGTCTCGTTTTGAACACACAATGGGGGGGGAAAAAAATAATCCACTAGCGCCATGTCTCTGGCAAGCTTACAGACAAATGTATGACAAACCCGCCTTTTACTGTGTCTTTACAGGAAGTGTACACCTTTGGGAAAAAGGGGATAAATTTATCCATATTGGAAGCAGACTATAAAAAAACTTGAGTAAACCTATAATATACTTTCAACACACTTTCAGCAAACTTTTTTCCGAACTCCTTTTACACTAAATGAATTGTGTTAGGGGTAGTTAATATCAGTTCATAATATGAATTTATTTTTAAAGGTCTGCAGTACCTGTTTCTAATTATGTCCAAACTGAATTTTAAAAGTTATTTAAACGATAATTTAAAAATCTAAGGTGATGTTTTTTTTCTATCGTAACAAATTTTGAGTCTTGTCCAATCAACATTGTGGCCAACAAAGCAACCTTCATTGTAATGTCATGATACAGACGGTACAATTTTTTAATTGTTTAAATGCCTATTCAGAAGTCTCAATGCTAACGAGGTTCAATGCTTACGAGTTTTGTCATTACACATTGAAATCAGAGAGATTGTTTACAACAATCAGGGAAATATTTAAAATTACATTCAACATAACAAATAAGGGAAAAAATTTAATCAGAGATTTTTTTAATTAAATAATAAGAACATGGGATGGATTTACTATTCTCAGGCCACATGTTGCAGTCTTGGGGAGTGTTGGCGGGCTCTACGTGAATAACTTGAGAAAGACAATTTTTAATGAGAGTATGTTTTCATTTGGGTGCTAATTAAGGTTGCCGACTGTTCTAAATTAAGAATATTTCCCTGTAAAACTGAAAAGCAGAAGAAGCCATATTTTCTGGCAGCCATCTAATTAGCACAGGCCAAGATGCATTGAGCATATTGATTTGGCTGTTGTGACATCTTCCATGGCATATTAACCAACCAGGTTGAAACCAACAGCACAAGGTCAAAGGCAAGACAGTCGACTGGAGAGCAGGGCGCATTTAACACCCAGAAGCATATCTGAAACTTTCATTCCTAGTAGAAGCTATCGAGCCATCGTGCAATTAGTGTGATTTAGTTCAGGTTCCATGGTGTTGTTTAAGCAGAAAATGATTTGCACAAAATCCTTTACACAATCAGTTAAACTTGCAGGAATGGTTTGCACAAATTGCTGACTGTTCAGGAATAATTTGTGCAATCGGCTTATCGTGTAGGAATAGTTTGCGCAATTTGACGATCGTGCATTCCTGGGTTGCGCAATTCCTCAAGGGTTTCATTGCCCAATTGTTGTGAGCACATTAACAACAAAAATTTAATAATTTAATGAAAAAACCCAGACTGACAATCACTCAACTAATTGTCGTTGGCGCCATTAAGCTGAGGCGCCATGATATTTACTGATTGTGCATGATCACGAGCGCATGATCAGTCAACTCAGTCAGCAGTCAGTGTTCAAGAAACAAACGAACTGCATCTTGAACAAGATTGCGCAATAAACAATGTAAATAATACAACTGTACAATTCCAATTATACTATAGTGAAACACATCAAGCAAGGCAGCACGACAACACCCCCCCCCCCCCCCCCCCCAATGTGTGCACATCCATTCATTAGCTATTCAATTCAGTATTCACCACCACCTGACCGGCATGCACAAACATGACAAAACAAACGCACATCCCACATGTGAAAATGAATGAGATGTTTATCACACGATTTTCTTGAAAGTAACCCTACTATTTTACTAATACCGAGTCTAAATTCCTACAGACAGTTACAACCACATGTAAATTGGGTACTTTTGTTAGTAAAAACCAGTCATTGCAAAAACAATCATTGTTAACACATGAGTCGACATGGAAAGGTCGAGCCGTCGTCGGTGGTCAGTTCGAACACCGTGTAAATGAATACGGCATGTGGCGACGACACACCGTGTGTGTGGAGGGTGCTAAACTCACCTTCGGACGGGTTCGTTGGTAGGGCTTGTTGGCCCCATGAGAACGTTTTGGCCTCATCTTACCGCCACCCGTGCTTGCCATGGTTTCTCAAGATTATGGAGGACAACCACGGAACACGGGACAACGGAAGAAAATGGTTAATTCGAGCGGAATATATCCTGTTTGAGCGCGCGAGGTTCCTCTCTTTTGCTCGCAGTACAAGTCAAGATGGCGGACTTTTTAAAAGAAGATGATTGGTCAAAAGTCACGTGGATCCTGACGACTTATACTTTAACATTCAAATGTTTTTGGTTGATTATAACAACTTCATAATTTAATTTAAATTGCATCTTTAAATAATTATCAAAATATTTAAATACATAATTTTAAAATTATGTTTTCAAATCTGTTCAAAAAGTGTATTTTTATTGTTTAAATAAATGTACCAGATAAAGTTATAATGAAAGAGGAAAAATAGAGCCTGCGCAGATTTTGAAAATAAGCCGCCCGTTGTATTCACATAGGAAGTGTGCGCACGTACCATGTATGTACGTCACATGTACTAATAATACAGTACAATACATCTGGCATACACATGTGCGTACATTTTAAATGCTAAACCACTGTACGCTAAAATCAAGTCACTACGTTTGAGTAGGTAGTTTGAGGTCATTTTGTTATAATTCTATGTTGCTAACAACGAGTGGATTGTGTACTTGATCCATTGATATGTAAGTTTGAAGGTTTAATACTCTCAATTTATGTGTAAAAACTTCAAACAGAATTTGTGTTTTCAAATCAATTGACGCACTAATCGATTCCAAATCTTGTCGGATAAACGAATTTAACCGAGTTTTGGAATCGGTCAAGGGTACTCAAGTCTGTCTGATTTTTTCAAATATTGTGTTATTTTTACTAATTCTAATTTTTTTTTAATTTAATGTTATTATTCTAACAGTGAAAATGGAGGGTACTCCGCAGAATCTGCAGACGTTAGCAGCTTCTTTGCAGCAGACGTTGTCAGCAAATATCACTGAAAGAAGAGCAGGTGATCTATTCAAATTTGATTATTGATGAAATGAATGAACTAGTGACATTGTCGACTTTTGAGTTGACTGCATGACACTTGACAGGAGTGGGTTTAGCTTGAACTTTCAATTTAAGCTAATTTAGTATAATCTGTACTCGTTATAAAAAAAACTTTTTGTTTATTGGATGGTGGGAAAATTGTTCGTATCCAGCCACCAAAGCCTTAGCTGCTCTCTCGTCTCGAGCACATCGGCCAGTATTTTAATATTTAGTGTTTATTATGTATAAAATATAAATAAATTATCCGCATGCACAACCGGCCTTCTCTTACGACATGCTCGACTCCATCCATCAGGACTCCGAGTGTTACGTAGTAACTATCCAGATCCAGACCACTTTTTCCCTCATTGTTGTAACCAAATTATTTAAAATAACTTGAAAAGATGTTAAAATTATTTTCATATTTCAATGAATCATTGCATGAATGGTATCTGGATTTACAGAAATCCATCCGTGTCCGTCCTGGTAGTGCGCAATGTGAAATGAAAGTATTAAGGCCTATCGAGTGCTCTAGCACATCAACATCGAGCTCACAAGTTGTGGCGGCTGGGTCATCATGAGTTCTGTTAATCTTGGTCCCGACACTTCTGTTAAATCTATTATTTTTTCAATTACTGACTGTCTATGTCAAAACGTATGGAACCTGCCTAGAACGAAGTGAAGATGGGTTAGTACTAGTAGAAGTAGAGGTAGACAGGCCAGGTAAATTAAAGCTGTGGTTAAACAGCTCAAAAGTGTTATGACCCTATCACTATGAGAGTATTTATTGTTTGAAGGCTAAAAAATATACTTGTATTTACTTCATTAGAGCTATGTATTAGAACTAGAGGGCGCACTGGTGATGCTGCTTGCACAAACGTGACGTGAGTGACAGGACCGCAATGAGACACGCGCGCCATTTTGTACGCGCATTGAATATGAAGTACACGTTGGAGTTTGTGTTTGTTGAACGCTAGGCGATGCTGTTTTGTCAACTTAAAAATTGGCCGCTCAAACACACGCTGTGCAATGCTGTTTTGTTAACTTGTTAACTTGGTAAATGGCCGCATGTGCGCATGCCGGTCCGCAGATATAGGCCAGTGTGGCCCTCTAGTTCTTATATAACTCTATGATATACTGCTGTTTAAATTACTTTTTTACTTTGAAATTTTCAATCTTGACTTATCTATTTAGCGGAGTCTTACTTGGAATCTGTTGAGGGAAGCGCAAACTACTCCATCCTCCTACTTCAGTTGGTGAGCAAGGAAGACATTGACATCACCATCCGCATCTCAGCAGCCATCACATTCAAGAACTTTGTGCGGAGAAATTGGAGAGTGGTTAGTGGGCTATTAATAATCGTACCATCCGCTCTCACAAGTTACTTCACTTTTGCTTAAAAATAATGCCTGACTGTTATAGTAGGAAAAACATTTTACCTCTTAGCGTAATTACTGCATTAATGGGCACGCCAAATTGGTCAGGAGAAAGCTCAAACACTTTGAAACAAGTTACCCACACACGTTCAAGCGGCATCGCATACTTTCAAATCTCACTTAATTAAAACCCATCTGTTTTGTCTATCTGAATTGTCTGGTTATAGCGCTTAGAAACTTCTATTATTGTTGTCATTGTTATTTTGATAAAAGGTTGAAGATGTTGCCAATAAGATAAATGACGCAGACAGGAATGTCGTCAAAGATCAGATTATTGAGCTGATGCTTAGGATGCCTGAGCAGTTACAGAGACAGGTGAGGAAGATTTAGATTTAGATTTAGATTTTATTGTCCACGTTAAAAAACATAGAAACTTGACATCGACTGGCCAAACACATTTGCAGTAGAGGTCGCTGTCAGCAATCAGGATTCAGTGGTTACTCTTGGACTTGCAATCATATGGTTGTGGGTTCGAATCTTAACAAGCTAACCGCTGATTTCACAATGACTTGAACATAAGTATTGTCGTCTAGTTAATACTGTATCACAATTTCTTGAATTGTGCAATTCTTAATCGTAGACGTTAAACCAATGGTTGAGAGAGATTGGCTGTTGCCAGCTTGGTGTTTATATCCCCTTGTTGGAGTTTGCCGGGTTCCCAAGATGGAAAGATCGATAAGACAGACCAACAGGAATATTTGCAGTGAGCGTACATGCCGACTTATTTTTATATGTTATTTTTTTTAATTTGGTTATTACTAGTTGAGCGATTCAATCAGCATCATCGGTAAAGAAGACTTTCCACATAAATGGCCGAAGCTCCTTGAGCAAATGAAAATGAAACTAGAGAGTGATGACATCAATGCTATCAGCGGAATCCTCAGAACGGGGCACTCGCTCTTCAAAAGGTGAGATAAAATCAAGAAAATTCCTCTTCTTCTTTCTGCACTATTCACTAGATTAGCGACATTTAACTTTGAAGTAAATTAACAGGCCTTGAAATAACTCACGGCAAATGCCGTGGTGCCCGGTGCTTCAACAAATGAACTTCAACAAGAGTGAGGACTTGGAGAAGTTAGAAACAACTTGTATACTGCCTAAGATTTTCCTGCCCTTCACATAACAAAAATGGCCTTGCCCTCTCAAAGATGAAATTCCAGGCCTGTGAAGAAAGCTAAATTCGTGATTTGAATCCAGGGTTACTGTTTTCTCTTAAGGTATCGTCATGAGTTTAAATCACAAGAGCTATGGGTTGAGATCAAGATGGTCCTTGACACACTGGCTGAACCTCTCACCAAATTATTTGAGGTGAGTAATCTTTATGCAATTTATTAGCTGATTTTTTTTATATATTTTTTTTTGCAGAAGAATTAAAAAGAGCTGAGCTATTAAATGTATGTATCTGTTGCATCAGGTCACCGCCATCCAGTGGTTAGACTGCAGTACTTGCAATCACAAGGTTGTGGGTTTGAATCTTTCCAAGCTAACAACTGGTTTAACAATGACTAGAATAAGTATTGTCGTTCAGTTACTGAGTAACAATCAATCATAGTCCTAGGTGTTAAACCTATGTTTGTTTGAGAGAGATTGGCCATTGTCAGCTTGGTGTTTATATCCCCTTGTCGGAGTTAGCCGGGTTCCCTTGATGGGAGATCATCTAAACAAACAAACAAACAAATAGGTCCTTTTTGAAACAACAAACCACACCTTGACTAAGTCTTTGTCAGATATTTAGAAGCTGGCGCTTTCCTTAAAGGGCTTGAATGAGGCAGACGAATCCTCAGCCCAAGTCATGACTTCAAGAAGGACCTTGGTAATGTTGCAACCATTTCGGCTTTTACAGTTTTTTTCTGGTTGTGATTGTTATTAATTACAGAAAACTGCGCACCTTGCCCAAGTTAAAAGACAAGAACCAGTTCCCAATGTGCTCTCAATCAAAGCTTGCTACGATGCCTTGGTGTTAATGTCTAAAGTATTCTACAGTCTCAACTACCAGGTGAGTCTCAAAATACCTTTATTATACTGCCACCATCTTGGTCATGTTCCCTGTATCCAACAACAGTAATGTATGCTAATATTCGTTGCACAAAAAGAAACCAGACTAATTCTTCTTCCAGCCTTAGTTTGGTTCAAATGATTTGAAAGGGAGAAAATGAAGATGGCCGCACAATGATAAAGGTCTATAATCCCGCTATACTCGACGTATACTCTCTCAGGCCTGATACTTCACCGAGGCAACGAGGGCGATTGCCTCCATGGGGCGATTGCCTCCATGCACCCCTGGTGTCACTATCTGGAGGTCCCCAATTGCAGGCAAATGCACACCATGGTGTGTGTGGGTAAATGTGTGCAATAACAGTGCTACTTCTAGTTTATGTCAAAATCTACATATAAACCGCGGTTTATAATCCGAAAATTACGGTAATATATAACCCAATTAGCCTTTTGTTATAGGGGTACACTGTGTGGTTTGGGTGTATACAAATACATTTATCCAAACCTTTATTATGCGTCTACCATATCTCAACATGGGTAATGTACAAACTAAGTTCTAGCAAGGTTTTATCTCACAGTTTAAATTAAAAGAGTTCCTGATACTGATTGTTGTTTCTTTTGATTTTTGTTTTTTAAATCATAGGACCTGCCCGAATATTTTGAGGATAATATGAAGGCATGGATGACTAACTTCTTGACATTGGTCCATGATGATGTTCCCCTTCTTCATACAAAGGTGATTTCACTTTTTATTTTATTTTTTAAAAACAATTTGTTTACATTTGCATCATGTACATTTGAACATTTCTCATTTCATTGTAAACAATACACAACAATACACATGTACTGTCAAATTATTTGTGAATCGGCTCTTTTACTTCTTATTCTGCTACAGTAAACACAAAAACTGCTTCCATTAACAAAGCTCTTAGATAGAGTACCTAGATATTTAAATCATGACAAGTTGATAACAATCATCATCAGTTAGCATTGTGTATGTCTGCACCCGTTGCTTATGAAGCTTCCAAATAGACTGATTTTGAGCTGCCACTTCTGCCTTCTCCACAGACCACCCAGTGCCCAGTCTGGAGAGGTCCTTCTGGGTAACATTTGTCCATGTTGTCCTAGGGTGACCCATGGGTTGGTGACCAGTTGTAGAGTTGTTTAGTGATTCGATTTGTTCTCATTCGTTGGAGGTGACCAAACCACTGCAGTCTGCGTTTTCTTATGATAACATTGTTGTTAAAATAACCAAACACTTACTTCTTTGTCTTCCTGGCTGTCTGTTTGACCATATTGTTATCATTATTGATTCCCTTAGGACACCGAGGAAGCTGGTACCCTGGAGAGATTGAAGTCACAGATCTGCGATAACGTCGCTCTGTACGCCCAGAAATACGATGAAGAGTTTGGGCCTTTCCTACCTGACTTTGTCACAGCTATTTGGAATCTACTCATCACAACAGGCAGCCAAGTCAAATACGACCTGGTAAGAAAACTCACTGAAAATTATAGTTACATTTTTTACGTTAAATCCTTTTCACTGTGAGAGTCATGATAACAATAATAACTAATTCTTATATAGTGCATTTTACAATAATAGTATCAATGTGCTTTACATTAGTGCCCTGGTCATTGGGCCAATAACATTCCTTTAACCTTTCTCAGCTCCCTGAGGAGTATACAGCCCAGGGCTGTGGTGGCGCTCTAAATACTTTTTCTTACACAGTATCAACCTCTACCCTCAAAGTTACCCATGGAACTATGTACTCTCCCCCCGGTTACTGTCGATGCACAGGCTCTCACTCCAAAGATAAGGAGGGACGGCATGCCATGCAGTAACTTGGTGCCGTGTTGTAGGTCTCAAGACCAGTTTTGTAGGTCTTGGGTCTCAGTCATCAGGTCCTGGTCTTGGACTATCAGGTCTTGACTACAACACTGAATTGGTCAGAGTTCATCATTTCAAGTCTGCCACATGCCTGTTTTGTTCATGAGCCCGGTTAAGTTGATTGGGATTATCTTTTACGTGGTTCATTAAATCAATATTTTTATGGGTTTTTTTCCTTTGTTTTGTTTAGTTGGTGAGTAATGCCATTCAGTTCCTGGCCTCGGTGGCCGACCGGGAACACTACAAGAGTCTGTTTGAGAGTCCAGAGATTCTCTCTAGCATCTGTGAGAAAGTCATCGTTCCAAATATGGAGTTCAGAGGTAAGAATTATTTCACTTTTTATTTTATTTTTCTGGTTGTGAAGCCAAGGGCTCTCAGAAAAGCAAAACTTAATAACTGAACTAGTTAAGAAACCAAATGGAGAAAAGACAAGGAAGGAAGTTTCAGTTTAAGATGTTGGAGGAAAACCCCAAAGGAATTATTCCAGGGAAAACCCTGTAGTCTTTTTTTTTTTTTTTCTTTCTTTTTTTTTTTTTCTAATTGTTGATAAAAAGACTCTGGTTTTAAAATTTCTATGCATTGGTTTTATTCACAGCTTCTGATGAGGAATTATTTGAGTTCAATCCGGAGGAGTACATTCGAAGAGACATCGAAGGATCAGGTAAAACAAGTGATGAGCTGAAACTTTACTTTTTATATTTCCTTGTCATTTATCTGGCTGCATGGTTTCTTGAAATACCTTTGAATATAATATCTTAGGATCATGTCGCACGAGGCAGTTTACAGGCAACCATTTCCAGACAATCTCAAAGAAACAAAACCATTCAGATTACTTGTGTGCTTCCTTAGTGGTCCAGTAGCATGCACTGCAGTTGGTTCCCTGTAAAAGACCCTGCATTGAGAGCCAACATTGAAAGGGGGCATGGTGGCTAAGATTGTAGAGAAGCAATGAGCAGAATTTCTGTCAATTTGAAGACAATAACAAGCGCCTGTCTTATTATTATAAAAATTAACAGATTGCAAAGGGATTATTTTTGACAATGATAACAATTTGTTGTGTTGTTAATTTTCTTGTTTTTTCAGATATTGACACAAGGAGGCGGGCAGCATGTGATTTAGTCAGGTCTCTTTGTAAATTCTTTGAGGCACCTGTGACTCAAATTTTCTCTAATTATGTAACGGCCATGCTTCAGGTAAAGTATTTTACTCGTCCAAATTTAAAATATTAGAAATTTCATCTATTTAAGTTTTTAGGATTTTGTTCTGTATTTTTGTATAGACCTATTGTTGTTTGTGGCGTGGCATGGCCGAGTGGTCTGAGATACTGGATTTAAGCTCTGATGTTTCTGATCAAAGTTTTGATCAGTGTGCTCTGCCGGCGGTCTTTCTCCAGAAGTCAGAGCACACTGAATTAAAACGTCGAGCAGTAACCTGCTCATCTCAGAGCCAGCACTACTCACTACAGAGATTTTTACATGGTTACACCGCAAACCTTACTTACTTAGTAGTTTTCCACCATGAATAGTTTTAAGTCTTTTGTCGTCTAATAGTTTTATCTTTAAATGTTCTTGACAGTTGTATGCTTCAAACCCTGTCAATAACTGGAAGAGCAAAGACGCAGCCATCTATCTGGTCACATCCCTGGCATCCAAGTCAAAGACTCAAAAGGTACTTATAAATTATTACTTGTTGCTTAATTTTGCTTAGCAAAAAAAATGTCAAGCAAGATACCATGCTTAAGCAGCTCTATGAATTTGGGTTCAGATTACATTGTTTTTCCCATTGGGGTTTTCTCCCCACATCTAAAACTTATCATTTCTTCTCGTTTCCTAATCATCTTGTAGGCCTAATAGACCGATCCAGCCCACGACGCACGTGTGAGCAAGAACTAGTGGGGCTCTCCAATGCCTTTCTGCACAACTCTGCCGCGCGCCCCAAGCATTCGCACACGCGTGTCGGACCTTAGTGTCGGACCTTCGTTGCGTTGTGATTGGTCAATACGCAATGGGGCGGAGCTTAATGGAGCGGTCTATTGGCTCTGTTGGATGCATAATAAATAATCATCTTCCCATCCTCCCTACAGCATGGCACGACAGAAGTCAGGGAACTAGTCAATATCATTGACTTCTTCAATGCGCACATCGCTGCAGATCTTAAATCAGATAAAGGTAAGATAGCTAGGAATTCTCTCAAAAGATGAAGGCTTTCATTGTATCTTTCTCGATAAATGTGACTATAAATCAGCATTACGTTTACAAAAATTACCTTACCTTTAACGTTTAAAGGTAGGGTAATTATTGTAAAAAAAATGAAGCCTATACCATATGTAGGTCAGCCCTTGTATTGCTTGTAGTGGATAAGTGAATCAGACTTAAGCTCTTGTGTTTCTGATCAGAGCAGAGTGTGGGTTCAAGTCCCGGTCGTGACACTTGTGTCCTTAAGCGAGACACTTAACCATTGCTGCTGTGTCCTTCAGATGGGACGTAAAGCTGTAGGTCCTGTGTGTTGTGTAATGCACATTAAAGAATCCAGTGCACTTCTCATTAAGAGAAGATGTTCGCCCCACTGTTCCTGGTCTGATCGTCGGTAGATTACGTCTCATCACCTTGTAAAACAATAACATGGTGCTATAAAGGAATATATCTCATACTTCAAAACAAAGCTCAACATAACTTGCAGGTTTTTTCCCTCTTTGTTTTTTTATTTTATTTTTTTGAGGATCAAATATAATGCCTGTTTCACAATTTTCATGATTTCTGTTATCCTTACATTTTTCTTGTCTTGATTTGACTCCATTCAGTGGATGAGTTTCCAGTCCTTAAGGCTGATGCCATTAAGTACGTGATGGCATTCCGTCAGATCATCCCAGCCGAGGTCTTGGCTGCCGCTATACCATGCCTCATCAACCTCTTGAAGGGAGAGAGTACAGTAGTTCATACATATGCAGCTCATGCCTTAGAGAGACTCTTCACTGTCAAGTTGGCCAACGGACAACCAGCGTAAGTTTACTTAACCCTCTTACTGTTTGACCATTCCTTGAGAGACCTTTCACTGTCAAGTTAGCCAACGGACAACCAGCGTAAGTTTACTTAACCCTCCTACTATTTGACCATTCATGTTAAGTTGGCCCTATACAACCGTCATAAGTTTCCTGAATATCTCCCTAAATGTTGTACATAATCTCCCTGGTTGCAGAATGCAAATGTTGGTTTATAATTTGAGTCTTAGAAAGTCAAACTTCAAGTGCCCTTGTGGTCTGTACAGAGTGCCCCATCGAGTAGATTCATCTGAAGACGATCAGAGTATACAATAGAAAATGTTGAGACCACACCGGCTTATTTCAGAGTAGCAGAGTATACTGGTGAAAACGTTGAGACCACACCGGCTCAGACCCAACATTAACACAAGAGATTTAATACATGGTTGTACCCACAAGTTTACTATTTATTTATTTATTTGTAGTTCTCAGTTTCATCTGACATGATTTCTTGTTTTACTTTTACAGTATACCGGTAGAGAGTGTGAAGCCACACATTGAACCACTTCTAGTTAACCTCTTTGCCGCTATTGAACTATCTGGATCAGAAGAGAATGAGTACGTTATGAAAGGTGAGTACTTTAAGAGTTTTTGTTTTATCATAAAGGCACTGGACACGTTTGGTAATATATATATTAGAATTAAAAACTTACTTGGTAATGAGCGATGGAGAGCTGTTGCTAGTATAAAACATTGTGAGAAACGGCTTCCTCTGAAGTAATGTAGATTTTGAGAAAGAAGAAATTACCCACTCAAATATTTGAACCTGAGAACTGAAGCCTTTCTTAGGCATTTGAAGGCACACACATTTGTGCAACAAAGTTTTTTATTATTTTTTTTATTTTTCTTGTAACTTCAATGACCAATTGAGTCCAAATTTTTAAAGATTTGTTATTATATGCATAGGTTGGGATACACCAAGTGAGAAGACTGGTCTTTGACAACTACCAAAGTGTCCAGTGCCATAATTTGTTAAGAGTGATTACCAAATGTATACCTTCCCTTTATCTATGTCTCTCTTATCTATAGTTGCGAAAGTCATATCCTTTTGGCCTCCCCTAACTATAGTTTAGAAAGTTGTATCATAGATTGGTCTGTCAGAACTATAGTTAGAACGATTGAAACAATTCCTTAGTTTGATAAATCTTGCGTCTTTCTTCCAGCCATCATGAGATCGTTGGTTTTGATGAAAGCAGAAGTTGGTCCTTACCTTCAAGTCATTGTCGGAAAGTTGACGGAGAAACTACTACTAGTTAGCAAGGTAAAACGCTTAAAGACATTAATGAAGTTTTGTTTTAGTTTTCTGGTTTTCTGTTTTGTTTTGGGTTGTTGTTTTGGTTTTTGTGTTGGGGGGGTGGGGTCAAAGTGATATAAGAGAACAAACATCAATCAGACATTGTTTATGTTCATCATTTTCAAAGTAATTCTTTGCAGATGTGATTTGCTTCCTATTAAAATCTTATTTCAGATGTTTAGCCCTCAGAAAATTCCACAAAACTGTTCATAATTAGTTTTATTTAATAAATTTAATAACTTTTATTTATTGATTTCAGAATCCAAGCAAGCCTCATTTCAACCATTATTTATTTGAGGCGTTGAGTCTGTCAGTCAGAGCTGGTTGCCAAGCTGATGCAGCGAATGTCTCAATCTTTGAGATGGCATTGTTTCCACCGTTTCAAGATATCCTCTCGGCGGACATTGCAGGTAAGGTCGTAAAAAATAAAGACTCTAAAATAGTCTCTCTACTGGAGAAAGTAACTTTCATGTTCATGAAATAATGATAAAATGACAATACATGAAATCATTTGACATTGTTTTCTTGAAGATGTGCACATTTCTTGAAGAAACCAAGTCATCCAGTCTTCATGCATCAAGAGATCTCTCCTTGACTCAACCCATACAACTCAAAGTTTTTAAATCTTTTTGGGGTTGAATAAAAAACAATTGACGAGAGTGGGACTCGAACCAACGACCTCTGGATTAACGTGCCGGCGATCTACCAACTGAGCTATCTAGCCTTATGTTGGCGTTCTCCCTAATTTGTCAACATCTTTGTTTGGGGATGCCAGTCAGAAGCCATACAACGTTTTATATCTTTGTAATATCTTTGTCCCTTGCCTAGTTCCATCTGTATTTGCAAGAATACTTCACATAAGGACAATGTTTAGTTCATATATGTTTCTATTTTATCTTCTACTATGTAGAGTTCATCCCGTACGTGTTTCAGATCATGTCCTTGATGCTTGAGATGCACTCTGACTGCCCAGAGTCTTACATGGCTCTGTTTCCTCATCTTCTCATGCCTGTACTATGGGAGAAACTCGGCAATGTACCACCACTAGTCAGACTTATCCAAGCCTACATCGAGAAAGGAGCAGCGGCCATCATCAAACAGGGAAAAGTGGTGAGTCAAATGCTTTAAGTTTCCTCTACAGATTTCTCATCATCAGGGCCCATTTCATATAGCCTGCAGGCACAAAAACTTGCTAAGCACGTAAAAATATTGCTTAGCAGAATACGGTTACCAGCCAAAATTCCATGAAGTTTACATTGATATGACTGGTACCCTACTAATTTTTATGTAGATTTGCTCAGCAGTATTTTCTGCTAAATGCTTTATAAAATTAGGCCAAGGGCCCTGTTTCATTAAACTGTTAAGCAGAAAATACCTCTTGACAAATTTCGTAGCTAGGAAAAAAAGGGTAGCGGGCACCAGTCAAAACAAAGTATTCGTAAGGTAGTTTTTGCTGGTAACCTGTTTCAGTTCAGCAATACTTTGGAGGAAGTTTAGGCTCTGTGGCTCTTTTGTAAACATGTGACGCCACAGAATACATGGTCTATATGATGTTGAATTAAAGACGTCCTTTTATTTGTATAATTGTATTCTGTTAACATTTGTGTATGTTGTTGACTTGTTCTTGATGCTTTGTAACTTTTGCTGTTTATACTTTGTCCGTCATTCTAACTATTTGATGTACTTTGAATTCATAGATATGTGTGCATTTAAATTCTTCTCTTATACAACTTAAAATTCCTTTTTTTATGTTATATGGATTTATGATATTATTTATGAAATGTCCGTTTGTGTAAAGTCTGTCTGTGTGAGTTACTTGGTGATTGAGATTGTTCATTCCCAGTGTTGCCAAATAATAATAATAATAATAATAATAATTATAATAAGACTTGAAATGCGCACGTATCCATCCTGCTGGGTGTTCAAGGCGCATAATGCCGATGAAACTATTCATTGTAGTTTTTATTATTATTTGGTAATGATTTTGATTATTTAGTATTTTTACCACTGTTGGGTCTTGTTGTTTTTCGACTCAAAGTCTTTGAAATCGTCTTCTTACTGAAATCAAATTTTGTTCAATTTCAACTAGATTTAAATTACTGTTTTAAATCTCATCTTTTCTCATAATTCTCGTAAAACAGGCCTATTGTAAAGATTAGTAGTTGTATATTTACATGGTATATTTGCATTGTGTATTTGTTATGCATTTTAATATTGTTTTTGTTTATGTCTCTTTTACTCTGTGCCTTCAGCACCCAGCAGGGTTTGATTCGTATAGAGCCAACCTTTCCACAAATATGAGTAGCATACGTAAATGCATAATAATAATACGTAAATGCATAATAATAATTATGTTGAATATAATTTCAAATATTTCCCTGACTTTGTACAATACCCCCCCGATTGTAAAATGCAAATAAAAGGCAGTTCTGTACACTAGACCACAAATTGTTATCACGATTATAATTCTTTAAGTTCATTCCAATTCCTGAATATTCACTGACGGCTTTTCCGGTCAACATTATTTATTGACTGAGTTTCTTTGCTTGCTTTTATTTAGCTTGGTCTCCTAGGCGTGTTTCAGAAACTCATATCCTCCAAAGCCAACGATCATCAGGGGTTTTACCTCATGCAAAGTCTGCTTGAACATATGGAAACGTAAGTGTTGTCTAGTGGGTAAGACACTGCTCTAGAGTTACAAAGGTCAGGAGTAATATGCATGTGATTCTTTCCACAGAGCTTGGGAAAGTTCTGAGTATAGTGTGCTGACACACATCGGTGTATACGGGTAAAACCAAAATAAATACTTTAATCCCTGATGCAAATTTCCATCTAGTAAGTTATCATGGTTTATAATTTTTCCTTTGTGGTTTATCACTTGAGATGGCTCAGTTGGTAGCCCGGGGGCACTGTCATCCAGAGATTGCAGGTTTAAGTCCCACTTCGGTTAATTTTACTTTATTTAACCCAACAATCATAATTTATAATTATAAAAATCATGACTGGACTTTCACTAAAAAAAGAAATTTAATGTTTTGTTTTTCCCATGAGATTCTTTTGAATTATAAGGTTGAAGTTAATTGTACTATTGAGAACATTTTAGAGAAGCTTTTAGCTTTGTTTGGTGCAAACTTGCATAACAAAAATATTTAAAGAAATTCTGCATTTCTTTCTCATTTCAGGACAGCATTGACAGAACATATCCACAAGATCTTTCTTCTACTTTTCCAGAGACTGGCACACTCAAAAACAACCAAATTTGTAAAAGGTAAGAAACCGTTTTCTGAAACGCTTATTTACTCTAGTTCTTGTTGTCTACTGGTCAGGAACTGCCTAGATTCTTAAGGATTTTTTCCTGATTTAGGGGTTTTCTCAAAACCTCACAGAGCCTTGAAATTGTGGTGTGATTGATTGGAATTGAGATTCATGTGTGTGATGTTCATCTCTTGTAGGTTTGTTGGTGTTCTTCAGTTTGTTTGCCGTCAAACACGGAGCAGATGCACTCGTAAGAATGATTGAAGAAATACAAGCAAAGTAAGCATATTATTCTGTTACATTCAATATTTTGAAAAAGCATCTTTAGCTTACAGTTTTTAATTATTTTTAATAAAAAGGGTATAACTGGAATATAGAGTTGTGACGAGGTTTTAATGGACTGTTTGAAACCTTGCAGGGTCAAGGCTGTGCGATAAATAGCCTTGCCATGGGCTCTGTTCCTTTATTGCAAAGCCACGACCATGCCAGTTTTAAACGACCATTAAAGACCTCGCCACCACTCTTTTATTCCCTCATTTAAAATTAGAAATTATGATTTGTAATTTTTGTTTCAGGATGTTCGGAATGGTTGTAGAGAAGTTGTACATTCCTGAAGTGCAGAAAGTGTCTGGTCACATTGAGCGGAAGATTTGTGCCGTCGGAATCACTAAAATCCTCACAGAGTGTCCCGCAGTCCTGGAACCTCCGCTACATGGATACTGGTGAGGTTTCTACTTTTAACTTTGGCTTCCTCTAACAGCCTCCTGTACATAGTTAATTTCTAGTTATTTATTTATTATTTGCTTTAACATTATATTGTTTTTGTACATTTTATGCGCTTTAGATTTTGTTACATTTCTATGTGCTACATGTACTTAATTCTCACAATTGGTCTTTTTCTCCACCAAGAGTATGGAATAAACGTATTATTGAATTAATTGAATTGAGATTTAACCTAAGTTCCATTGCTGTAAAAAAAAAAAGCCTCTGTATATTTTCAATCCTTACCTATGCATTATCTCAATTTAGCCTTCGGCTACAAGTGCAGTGTTTTTACTAAACCAGAATAATAATAATGAATATTAACATTGATACTAACATCTTTACAGGATACCTTTACTTCAAGCCTTGGTCCATCTCTTTGAGCTTCCAGAAGATGACAGTCTACCAGATGATGAACACTTTATAGAAGTAGAAGATACCCCTGGGTACCAGACGGCCTACTCCCAGTTGGCATTTGCTGGTAAGCACGAGACGGATCCGTTCCGAGGCGCTGTACCAGACGCCAAGATCTTCCTAGCTCAGGGGCTTAAGAAAATCTGCACTACCCACCCAAAGGTGAGACTTATTTCCAAGGACCAAATACCATGCCTGCAACTTTTGTTTAGCAAATTTTTATTAAATGGCGTATTTCGCTTTCTCCATTATTTTTCTGCCTTCAGTTAATTGAATCAATCAAGACTGGCATGGATCCAAAAGTTGCTTTGTGTCTTCAGGGGTACCTCCATACAGCAAACATCACTCTGGGATGAAAAAACAAAGATGAAAACATCAACATCACTCTGGGATGAAAAACAAACAAGATGAAAACATCAATATCACTCCAGGATATATAAGATGAAGCGTCAACTTTACTCTTGGATGAACAAGCAGGAAAGGTTTTGAAACGGATGTTCTAGCACTGTTGCTACAAGACCCGTCTTGTTCAGCACACTGCATGATCCATTCTGATTAAAGGGAAGGTATGCGTTGGTAATCACTTTTCAAAAATTCATAAAAAACCTTTGGTTACAAACCTACAGCACTTTGCGATAGTATAAATAGGCATGGTATTCATCCTACTTTAGTCGGATTTCCGATAATTTACCTTGAGAAAGTTGTGATAAAATAACCTGGGGTCGATTTAGGAGTTAGGACGAGTAACTCGTCCTAACTTAGGATTAATCTTAAGGTCTGCATGCTACAGTGCAGGGTTGGGACTCGTCCTAAGTCCTAAGATTATACTTAACACGTTAGGAAGAGTTTTGTGAAATCGACGGCTGGAAAGTCTTCTAAAGCCTGTTACATGCGTACAACGTAGGTCACCACTTGTACTCTATAACATTTTCCTACTTTTTTTCCAAGGTTCAGATATTTTGGGAAAACATTTCACTCCAAGTTATGTGGTTGTGTAAAAAGATCTTGGTTATTATATCCCAAAAATTGAATCCGAGTTGAGGGTTAATGCAATAAGGTTTCTCAGATTGTGTATTTCTATCAGGGAATATTCTTCCTTCGTGGGACAAATTTGCTCTGGACTTTCAGTGATATCTCAAAAACCATCTTTTGAAATGAAATTTTCAAAGGTTAGTTTTGTTGTATAATACATGTACATTTATGTAGGATTAAATCAATAGAACGGTTCCAAAAACTAAAGGTATCCTTTGCCTTTAATGGCATCAAAGGTCTGTTCTATCTACATGTATTTAAGATAACTTCTACCACTGCCAGAAATTGTTATAAAAGTTACAGAAGACTTCGTTCCAAATCCCTAAAAATCTAGTAGAATTGATGTGATAGTCCATAATAGTATGGATGATAAGGTGTTGGAGTTTATATCAAGGAAGGATCTTAGTTAATCCCATTGAGGCAGAAAAGCATGTGGTGGCCAATCAGGAATGTGGAAGCAGGAAATTGAAACTGGTTGGAGCGACTTTTAAGGTGACCCTTTCAAAAGCAAAATTGATTTGCCTGTTCCAGAGCAAAGTTCCAGGTCTGCTATTTCCCAAACCCTCCCGTCATCAACACAGGAATTGTGTAACATAACTCTTTACCATATCTGTGTACCTAAAATACATCTTTTGTATAATTTGAACAAATAACAATATAAATAATGCATTAATATTATATACAAAAGATATTCAAATGTATATAGCATTGTAGATTGAAGTTGCCCAAATGCATGTGTTGACAATACAATAATGTGTTTTAAAGTGTCAAGGTTTATATGCGCGTCTCAGAAATTTTTGTATGCTTAAATCTTTCCTTTTTTTTGTACGTACTGCTGAAAGATTGACTTTGAAAAGGTCCTTAAACAATGCCAAGTTCTTGTGATTGCTTTAGAAAAAAACAAGAAAAATTGTACAATTTAAATACATTTAGCAAAAATAAAAAGTTATTAACAAACATTAAGGATGACTCATTATTATTCAGTTACTCATAGCCTCTTGTTTTTGTTTATTAAGTTCACACAAATTTTCACTCATTTTCATAAAATTATACATTTAAAAATTAATTTTTTTGTGTTTCCTATTTAATATTAAAATAAGATCATAGATTGGTGGATAAATGACTGTAACACTTTATTGGTGTAGAAAGTAGTGTAAACTGTTGAGAGAGATTTTCCTTTGAAGTGAAATGGTTTGGATATTCTTTCACCCAAATCATTTGAATATGTGTAATGATTTATGCATGAATCGCTTCTGGATTCTCAGTTAGGGATTGTTTTTAATGTTCTTGTGAAATACCGTAACAGTTTTTGGCTGATTCTTCAGCATGTAACCGCCATATTCATCTGAAGCTTCCACATTGTATCTTTCTTTATAATTTGGCCGGTAAATCAGCATAAAATGGTTTTGTAAAACACAAATATCAACAGATTTACATTAAACTTGCATGGGTTAAAGATAATGACGGTAGAAAGCTTCCCCTTAAAAAATTACTTGCTGAGGCATGCGTGAAACAATTTTACACACAAAATGTTGGTCTCTGTGGAACGGAAATTATTTTAGCCTGTTTCAAACAACAGGTTTACGCGACTCTACTGTACACATTGTAGGGATTCATGTCGTGACCAAAAACCTGATCTAAAATGGGAATTAAAGTTGACAAAAAAACAATCTATATACCCGCCTTCGATACCAATAAAAAAATATCTCACTGACACACGGTGACATTGCATAATTTTACATCTTGTATATATATACATTCACAGACAACAAGTTTTTACAAAACCTCACAAGTCATACTTATTTACATGGTTACAAAAGAACCTTTTTACATATGTTTGTACAAATAAATTTTATAATAAATTTCAGAGTGTTCTACGAAAATGAAGAATAAGTTGTACAATAGTTAGTTTCCCAAATTGCGACACAGCACCTTGTTAAACAGTACATGGTGCTGACAGAATTAGGTCTCACAATTCCAACGTAGTCCCACATCTAGCAGGAAATACTGTATGTTGCAGCGCCAGGAGCATCACTGGGTGACTAACACGTGCACTATATAAGACGCCACAATCGATTAATTAATTAATTAAAACATACTGTTTTGGGAAATTAAATTTTAAAAAGTTCAAAATAATAAGTACATGTACATGTAACTGTTGCATACACATTTCAGTTAGTGCTGAACACAAATGAACAAATTTTCAGTTGAACAAAGAAAAATTGACTAGAGCAGGATTTGAACATACAGCTAGTTATCCTTAGGAACATCTTTTTAATCAGATCTAGGCTACTGTCAGCTATGAGAATACAAATGCTGGATCCATTTTAAGAAAGTATCGGTAAAACAAAGGTAAAAGCTTGTGTACATGTAGAAATTATGACAAAGCGTTGATAATAATACACAATTGCTTTTCTCTAATCAGGGCCTTTCAGAGTATGGTTAACCATTTTTCATTTTTGTTTAAAGTAGGATTTTAAACTTTACATGGTGGTAATACGATATTGAAAGGTTTGGAAAGGTTTTCTCGAAATGAGTTGGGGTGGTTCTGAAAAGAACCGTTGGTTTCAACTCGTCGTTTCGATCAGTCGTTTCGATCAGTATTCTCTGAGCATCTCCTAGAGAAAGCGGTCAGAGCATACATACCGCAAATCTTTCCATATTTTATTTTTTTACCCACCCACTTTATCCTAAGTTTAGTCCTTGGGGAAAAAAAGTAGGAAAACTTGATTTAATGCATCCATGTATGCATGGTGTAGAGTAAAAGTCTTTTAAGGTTACTTAGTCAATAAGGCTTGGTACGGTTCTGAAATATCCAGAAACTTTTGTTATGGCTTAGGGTGATCAATGTCACAGTGGTTTTCTTTCCCCTCAGAATCTGAGATATTTTTAGGATTAATCTTGGGCTAAGCTTTGGTGTCATTGTCATCTGACATCTCTTGCTTCTCAATGTCCTGAAATTAAAAAAACAAAAGAAAGTCAACATAATGACATGAAAATTTACAAATTTGCTAAATGTGTGAGCTGACTTTACTGAAGTATTCTTAAGAATAAAGTGCACCGAGTTCTTTCATGCACTCAAGGTTGGTTTTTTTCCTGCCGAAAACTATCGACATGCATAATACCAAGTTGGATCGGAAAAATTAAAACTTATTTTTCAAATTGAATTTTGTAACTAAAACCAAGTCCGACAACTAAACACTGACCTTATCAATGGTCCTAAACTTGACCAAGTCCGACAACTCGTCTTCTTCTCTAGTCATCTGGCGACTCAGTTCACTTGGCGCTTTAACTTCATGATTGTCTTGACCTTCTTTGACCTCTGACATTGGGATCATGACCTCTGCCTGTTGCTGTTGCAGGTAGTCCTCTTGCTGTTTCCGCTGCTTGAGTTTCTTCTTTCTCTCCTCGCGGAAAACTTTTAGTCTTGGGAAGTAGAGCAATAAGTAAGAATTATAAGGCTGTTGATAAATTTCTTTGCTAAGCAAAAATTGACTGGGGCACCAGTTGTAACAATGTAAACTTCATTAAATTTTGGCTAAGTTTCTGCTAAGCAAAATTTTCTGCACTTAGCCAGTTTTTGTGCTTACAGGCTTACAACCTCAAAATGTAACACTAAAAAGAGGATAACCTTTAGTTTCTAAAACCTTTATGGAAAGAAATCTAGAAATATCCTGCCCACATGCAAAATCTGAAAGTTGGAGAAATAACTCTTTACTTCACTTTGCATTTGAAAGAAGTCAAGAACGAACTTCCACTGTGAACATATTATCTACTTGGCTCAAATTCGCCTACTGAAGCAGGGAATCCGCGCTTACATCAAGCGTATCCACAAGCTAACGGAAGAATTTAGCTTGTGCCCGTGCGTACTCCATCATCCCCATGTTACTAGGAATTCTTCGCTTACACACCTAGCACAGAGAAATTTTGCACTTGATCAGTAAGCAGAGAATAGTGATTGTAAAGCGCAGATTTCAGCAGACCATGAAGTTGGCTCGATTTCTTCATGGAGGGTAGACAAACTGATTTACCTTTCCTTATTGACTGCTTCCATTGCGGAGTTATCAACTTGTGTGAGAGGTTGAGGGGCATCGGACTCCAGAAACGTTCTCTGTGTGGCAAGACTGTTATCCACTAAGCTGCAAGTATAATTGAACACAGAAATTAACTTTTGTGAATTGTTGTCTGTTGCCCCAGGAGTGTCAATACTTTGGTTCATTGAGGAGAAGCATGGAACTGGATATAAGATTCCTTGACGGAGTGTAAACTTCTGAGATAAAGTGGGCTATGACACTACTCTAAATGGAATATCGCAAGATTAGATCAGGACATTTTGATGTCTTTTAGCAGTCTCAAACACTCATCAATAACTCACCTTTGAGACCTACTCCTTGATCCTTGCATTAATGGACTCAGAACAGGACGATGTCTCCCCACATATCTTGGCATTCTTGATAACTCATACTCATCCTCGTCCAAGTCCCCGCCTCCGAGTCTACCGGTGGGTAAGCTGGGCTGGGTGATGTAGATGGGAGGTCTTGGGGTTACTCCTCCTGGGTTGATGGGCCCAGGGGCTCCTACCAAGCAAAGAACAAACAAACAATTGTGGAACTGTTAAAGGTAATTGTTTACAACCTTTCCTGTCCGTCGGAATGCAACAACTTAAAGACTTCAGGCCTGGAGCATCAGGCATCTGAAAGCACGTAAATTTGTGCAACGGACATTTTTTCTTTCATTATTTTTTTTTTTTTTTGAAACTTCAATGACCAATTGAGTCCAAAATGTTCACGGGTCTGTTATTTGATGCATATGTTGGGATGCACCAAAGAATACTTGTCTTTGACACTTAATAAAAACTACTTGCTCTCTTCTAAGATTACCTCGTGATGATGATTGCGCAATCAATAGAGCTTGCAAGATTTCGTTCATTGTCTTCAGCTGCTTCTGAACATTACGATTTGACCTCTGCTGCCTCTCTCCTAACCTTGTCAGCTCCTCCTGTAAGGACCTGACATTCACTGCCTCGGAATCTTGAAGATGACTCTGGTTATCGTGGAGATGCTCAGCGATTTCATCCAGGGAATCCTTTTGGTGGCAGAAGTGGGATGTTTGATAAATGAGCCTTTGGTTATATCCACATAATAATACTTGCATTTAAAGATATATATCTACAGATTATTGAAATTTTAGTTTATTTTTTTCTGCATGGATGAAACCAGCGTTACTCAACAAAATAAATAAATAAATGTCAATGATGGTATTCTGAAATTTCATGTGGATTGAGATTATTTTTTGTCTGGTATAATGATTTACTAATTTCTTCTGCATGAAAACAATTTTTATCAAAAAAAACTAATAGTTAACCAAATTTCAATGATGGAACTGTGATCTTTTATCTGGATTAAAATTATTTTTTGTCTGGTCCACACTTACGGTACAGTTCTGTGTGCCTAAAGGCATCCAGAGACTGTATATCTAGTCTGGTTTGAATTGAGCTGCTTCAGAGCAAACAGCGCTTAGCTGCTAACCACTCACAAACATTACCTGAGCTCTATTTGTTATAAAGCTGTTTAGCAGAAAACACTGCTTGGCTAAATTCATTGCTTAGGAACCATTAGTGTGCGTACTCCGGCTGGTAATCGGTTTCTGCTATTAGCTTAGCAGAGTTTGTTTGTGCTTATCAAATTTGAGAACTTATGAAAAGGGCAGAGAGATCAAAGATGAAACAAATCTTAATGCACAAAAATGACATTCTGAGACTTTCCTCATAGAAACGTAACTTTAGAAATATAAACTTTACTTTGGAGCAATAAAAGGTTGGTGTTCAGCAAATTTGGTGCATTGTAAAGTCAAAGCGTGCAAAGTAATGTTGCGTTTTATTAAGAAAAAAAAACATACACAGAAGCACCAATTAATCATGAGGTATTAAGTTAATATTAAGAGCAGGCTTGTGTTAATAGCTAAGAAAACTTGTGCTTCTAGCGTGCAATATTTGTGAGAATTAAAACATTTTGATAATTTAATGAAGATCAGTGCTGTGTGCTATTTACTCCAAAAGTGTCAGAAGTTGTTGCAGTACAATCTCCTTCACACTGAATGATTGATCTCAAAGTTTGTTAGATCTTTCATTTCACCCAGTAATTGGAGTAAGTTCTACATTGTGAGGTTTGCGGTAGCACCGTGTGTAAATCTCTTTTTTGAGTCGAGTTGGCTCTGAAAAGAATCAGTGGTTTGACAACTCAACGTTACGATCAGTATACTCTGATTGTCCTCAGCAGAATGAAGATGAAGACAATCAGAGCATACTGATCGAAACGTTGTCAACCACCGATTCTTTTTAGAACCAATACTACTCAAAAGAGATTTACACACGGTGCTATCGCAAACCTCGCCTAATATTAGTTAAAAAGCAAAGCTCTACATTCTACGGCAAAAACGAACCCCATTATTTTTGCGGAGTCCTCCAATATTTAAATGGTTGAAGAGGTGTTCTTTCATGTCATCCAGTTCGTCCTTTCAGCGTGTGCATGAAGATTATAAATTGTTAAATACATGCAATAACCACAACCGATGATAAAGTTAAAAGTTAGCAAATTTATAATCAAAACCAAGCTTTCCCGCAAGTTAAAGCTGGTTTATTCAGGCTCGGCCCTTCTAAGGCAAAGTATTTAAGCAGAGGCAAGTACACAGATAAGCTGGTTTGCCATAAAAAGACGGATCAAATTGACTTATCAAGATAAACCACAAGGTTTAAGCCCCAAAATCATTAAATTAACTTGTGCATTTATCATGTTATTATCACATGCATAGTTAGTCTACCAATTGACATTGTCCTTATTTTTTAACTGTACCACAAATGTTTTGTATAATTTTAAAGTAACTTGTAAGTATTGTCAGTAATCTATTCCAATCATTCGCTGTAATTTTAGCAATATACAATTTTTTCGTGGTTTTGTATTGTGCTTTACATTTTATTGTTCGGTTTTATGAACATGTTTATTATAATAATAATAATAATAATAATATTTTAATGTCTCCAATTGCCAATGGAAAACAATTATCTGTATATGTTATGCGGACAATAAAGAATTATAATCTAATCTAATCTAATCTTGTCCTGGTTTTTTGTTGTTGTGTTTTGTGGATATGTGAACATGTCTACAAATTTAAACCAAGGACTTTAAGAAAAGGGATATGGGATGTCCTTGGTTTACACCATTTACACTGGTTTGTTTTTATGAATGTATACACTTCCAAAATAATCTGGACAAGAGATGACAAAACTCAGAAGAAATTAAAGCTGTATTTTTTCTTTTGGCAATGCGAAAGTCACTCATTGTAATTAGCTCAGAATGGAAACAAACAACCAATGGCAAACAAATTTTGTTTTCCCTTTTAACAAAAAGGAAACTATGCTACAGAATGCGCTTTATAGAGGCAAATAAGTTTTTTTTTTAATAATATGCAATGCAGAAGTCACTCAAAGAAAAGCCAGAATGGTGGAGCAAAATTGTAAAATCCCAAAGCTTTTACAACTAAATATTACTACCATTGATATCAGATATTTGGTCGGCTGAACGATTTGTGTGACTGGTTTTGTTGAAACTTGTTCATACATTGTTTAAAAACAGAATTGATGATGTGTTTCTTGTTTCCATGGAAATGCTAACATGAGCTATTTCTATGGTCTACAAAATTTGGAGTTTGAACTTTGGAATTTGGGCAACTTTTTAAAAAAAAATTTGTTTTCAGAGCGAAACTTAAAAATTGTATTTTTCCCGAGCACACCCCCTCCCCCCTCCAAGGGATGCAAGGAAGAAAAGTTCATTGAAAACAGATAGTTCTACCCTGGTAATTCAAAATGACTTATGGACTCACCTTAATTTGGAATGTAACTTTCTTCAAGTCTGATTCCCCTTCCACTGTCTGGTCATCATCATAGTAGAGGACTTCGGGACCAGCCTTTTCATGGATGTGGCGACGGAATTTACGCAGTTGCTTTTTGCTGAGGCCCTCTTCTATTCCTAGGATGATAGAGGCCTGTTGCATTGCAGCGTTGGAGTTGGCGTTGTCATAAACTCTATTATGGAATGTGGTATAAACTTGGGTAATTAGAATGGAATAAAAGAATGTGTATTTAGTTTACAGTAACGCAATGTCTATATCTACTTTGCTGAGTAGATTTTGATCTTTGGGAACTTGTCTTGCTATTTATTCTACTGCCGCGGAGTAGATTTTAGAATTCGGGAGACTACTTATAGTTCTGAAAAGAACTGTCCAGCTCAATACCAGTGCAGCATGTAGAAATGTATCTCTTAATGTTTGAATGTAACTCTAGTAGCAAGGTTTGCAGTAACGCTATCTAACAATCTTTCTCTGAGCTGTAATGGTTCTGAAAAGAACAGTGGTGGTTTAACAATTCAACATTTCGATCAGTATGCTCTGATCGTCTTCAGGAGAGTAAATCTTGAAAGCTAGAGATGTTGATTTTCTTTTCCGATAACCTAAATGTTTTTGCATCTTCTTCAAGAAATATCTCATACAAACCTTTGGAACGTGTCCGATAGCAACGCAATTAGGAGATTGATGCACAGTAAAGCTGATAGAAAGAGGAATGTACTGACAAGTATGTAAGCCATGACAGTATCGTAGCCATGCATTCCCTGTAGAAGAAAAAAACAAGTGGTGGGTAGCTGTGTTAGTCAAGTAATTGCAAAGAGAAAAAATGAAATGTAGCCCTTAAAGCCATTGGACAGTTTCGGGGGGTTACAATTGGCCTTCAGGCCATTCCTACCTACAAATGAGGCACACCTCTGGCATTATCCTATACCAAATCATTCCCCAAGGTGACTCACATTTTTTTTACAAAATTTAGACCCGATGTTTTGACCCTATAGCGATCTTTCTCAAAAGCTAAATCAATTGTTTTTGAAAGACTGTTCTAAAAAAAAAAATCTTTTCTCTTGACCTCATAATCATACTCATCAACCAGCGTGATCCTGAAGAGAGAGAACAATAAGCTGTCAACGGTTTGCATCGATGGGATCCCTTCATTGTTTCCAAAGATCATCCAAAATGCACACGCTGTAAGAAAAGAAAAACATGAAAATGGATTATGACACATCAGTCTTGTAAGGTCAGCAGCCGATTTCACGAAACGCTAGGATCAATCCTATCTCGAGTTAGGACGAGTAACCCGTCTCAACTTAGGATGAGTTAAATACGTCCTACGTATTTTGATACGGAATCGAACCCGTCCTAAGTCCTAAGATTAATCGGAAGTTAGGAAGAGTTTGGTGAAATCGACGGCAGGGCTTTTTAACTGTCATAAAAATTTAAAATAATTAAAAACTCTCATGATCCTAAAGATGTTCTCTATAAGAATCTGATGTACTCACCATATGGAATGTAGAATTCCAAGTAGAGAAAACCAAACTTGAAGACATCTCCCAAGATGTGTCCCAACATCACAATAAACGGTCCTATGTCAAGAAACAAAGAAGATACTTTTATAAAGTCACTTTTGTGGCCCAACACGGGTCCTGTTGACCCAATTCACCTGACGTCATCATCCAATAATCTTGGAACCTATACTAGTGGGCAATGTCACTGCGCATTATTCAGTGAAGTGCGCATTGTAGGCGACGCGACGTTTACAGGTAAACCTATTGACCACCAAAAGTGGTGAGCGCGGCACAGTCGCCGCGTGCGACGTGCGTGCAAGGGGTCAATACACAGAAGAAAAACGGGACTGAAAATTGTGTTAAAAAAATACAATAGGATGAAAGGGAATGCATTTCACAATAACTGAAGAATTGTATCACAAAAGGTGTAAGGCTTATAAAAAAGAATCGAAACTAACCGATTGATTTGAAAGCCCTGGCAGTTTTCATGAAGCGTAACCAGATCAAGATGATTGAAATGGCCATGAAACGACGAGCGAAGCCGACCAGCCTATCATGAGAGATTCCATCTGGGATAAACTGGCTCGCGATAAACATGCCATTAAAGATGAGAAGTACACAGTATACGATCCAATCAAAGTAGTTCCTAAGAGAAAACAAATAAATAAATTGAACTTAAAACAAAACATAATATGAGACAGAGCCAAACTCACAAGGCCGGATGGCCACTTCAAGACGAGGATTACACTTAAAACTGTATGGGCTGTTAACCCAAACCAACTGCCACCAGGAGGGGGCATGTTGCCACCTCCTCCTGGAACTGAAACAGGGTTACCCCTCACAGCAAGCGTGTAGGAATGGTATCATCCAGACTTAGTGTCTTTGTTTTGGGGTAAATTTTTCACACCTCGATAATGTAATTATTGCAAATTGTGGACTTACCAGAATTCACTGAAGTAGGCCGGGCTTTGGTTATTAATTTCTTCTATCTCTTGAAGGAGGAAGTTTTTCTCCTGAGGCCACTGCGGATGACAAAACTCAAGATCTTTCTCTATTTCACCTTCCCTCCACTGTTTCCATCTCTGAAATTTATCATATTAATTCTCTATTCCTCAATTTTGATGGGTAAAGTTCTTTTTAAGTATTAAGGTATATACCAAAACTGTATTAAAAGAAAACAGCTCATGTCAATATTCTCATAGCAACTGCTATAGATTTAAGAATAATCCCGGTCCTTCTCATGTTTGTTTTCTACGAGACCTCAATGAAATGACAAAATTTACTCACCTGAAATTTCTTTTTGGATGTGAAGAATTCTTGCAGTTCTAGAATGATCATGTACACAGTGATCAGCAAACTCAAAATCTATCACAAAGAGATAAATAAATAATAAAATAAATAATACTCACCCAGATGACAATTTTTCATGTATCAGCAGGTTAAGGGTTACTCATAACTCAATGGTAACTACTCATATCTCAATATTTGTGAACTACTCATAACTCATTGTGGAATACTCACCCAGATGACAATTCTCCATGTATCAGCAGGCAGGTTGTATCTTTCTAATTTATCCTCACGCAGCGTAACTGCTACTACAGTCCACAGTAAAATGAAGACGAAGTTAATCAGGGCTTGAATGCATGCGCCACGTCTGCAGAAATAAATAAACACAACAACCATAAAGATATTTTACAAACTTGGGTGTGATCTCTGGTTATGCGACAGTTATAGATCGTATGGCTTCTAACTGGCAACCCTAGGTTGAACAAAGACTTAATATGGAGACTGCCAACATAGGGCTAGACAGCTTAGCTGCATGGTAGAGCTCTGGCACGATCAACTGAAGGACGCAGGTTCACATTCTGCTCTAGTCAATTTTGAGAAGTGTAATAAACCCAAATTAAAATTGATGACAATTTTCAATGTACTGAAAGCATAAAACACAATCTCAAATTATATCTCAAGTGAACTGTTCTATTTTCTCATTTTATAGAAAAGATATTTTTTAAATATAATGGCTTTTCTGTCTTAACTTACCGACCGAACTTGACCCATTTGACATGCAAGAGTCTTTTGATGACCGGATGTGTAATCAGCTCTAACTGGTTGTATTGAACTATGACCTGAATCTGTTATGTCAAAGGTTAAATAGTCCAACATATAAGTCAAGGGTTAGGAGCATGTTATTTAAAGCAAATTTCCATTTTATAGACAATAAACATTGAATTGAAAAGTCTCTCACACCCAAGGCCTGAAGGCCACTTCAAGGTGTGGGCTACAATTTTTTTTCTCAGAGGCCGTTGCCACCTACTCCGCTGAAACAGGGTTACCCCTTTTTACAGTCCATACGGGCTTGAGATTAACAAAAAAATAATATCAAGAGCATTAAGTAAAGCCTGGTTCAAACTCCATATGTGAATACAATATGAATTTTGACATCTTAAATTCGTTGCAAATAATTTAAATTCATAGCAAATAATTTGCAACAGCTGAATTGTGCTGAACTCCTGCGAAACATTCGCTGCAAAAAAAGCTCTCTGACCTCAAAATTTGCATTCGCAAAGCATGTACTTTGACGTCAGTCCAGAAATTAAACTTACAGCAGATCTTGCTTTTGGCTTAGGGTCGTCAGGGCCAATTGGTTCCACATAATGGTGGTCATAGTACTGCTTTCGATTAGCTCGGTCACATCGATGAAACTGGTCTAATCCTTCTTTTGCCTGAAAGTTATACAAAATGAGGTTGAATATGAGAAAAATTATCATTTGGTGTTTGGGTTGGTGTAGTGGTATCTTTCCTCGCCTTCTACCTCTGGGACCCCGGTTCGAATCATGCCGGGGCACTATGTAGATTTGGGTCAAACCAAGATCAAACCAAGCGAACTGCTGATTTCACAATGACTAGAATAAAGTATTGTCGTCTAGCTCATGTAGTTACTGAGTCACAATTTCTTGATTCGTGCAATTCATAATCATATACATTAAACCAATGTTTGTGTGAGAGAGATTGGCTGGTGCCAGCTTGATGTTATATGGGGTGTCGTGGCCGAGCGGATAAGAGCACCGAATTCAAGCTCTGGTGATTCTGTTCAGCGGAGTGTGGGTTCGAATCCCGGTCGTGACACTTGTGTCCCTGAGCAAGACACTTAACTATAATTGCTTCTCTCCACCCAGGGGTAAATGGGTACCTGTGAGGGCAGAGTTGGTTCTTGTGATGGATTAGCCTTGATTGCGCTACATATTTGGCTGCACAGGCTGTATACTCCCCAGGGAGCTGAGATGGTTTAAGGAATGATTTAAGGCCCAGTGACCAGTGGTAATAATGTTGAAGCGCCATGAGCGTCACTGCGTGACGCACCAGAGCGTTGTATAAGAAGCCACTATTATTATTATTATTATTATTATTATTATTATTATTATTATATCCCTGTGTGGGAGGAGTTTGCTTGATTGGAAGTTCATCTAAACAAACAAACAAACAAACAAACAAACAAACAAACAAACAAACACAAGAAGAGTCAACGGTAGCTTGGCTGACATGTTACTTACAACAGCAGGCATCTTGCTGATGAGTAACACCAATGACGTCTGCCCAGTTTTATCCGTGTCTGATGCGTCCGACCCTAGCTCAAGAAGCTGCCTCGCTGTCTCACTTCGATCTGTAAGAATGAAGATAGTTTTGATTAAATATCCTCAAACTCTGTAATGAACTCAAATTTATACCAAACATAAACCATAGACCATAATTTGAAATCTGTCATTATCAAATAATTTGGGATTATGGCCTAAAAGGCCATTGAAGGGTATCAAACACAGTGGCGTTTAGACATTGAGTAACAAACTTGTAATTTTGTTTTAATCTTCATTTAAGGACTGTATCTATTTAAAAATGAGCGGATCACAAAACTAAACTTTACCTTAGAGCCCCTCTATTAATCATGACAAATTAATAGACCGATCCAGTAGGCTCCGCCCACGACGCACGTGTGAGCAAGAACACGTGGGGCTCTCCAATGCCTTTCTGCACAACTCTGCCGCGCGCGCCAAGATACGCGCACGCATGTCGGACCTTATTTTTCGGACCTTCGTTGCGTTGTGATTGGTCAATATGTAATGGGGCGAAGCTTAGTGGATCGGTCTATTACTCAATTACCTTGACTTTAGAAAATCTTATTTGACGTCATGGTAACTAGCTTTGTGTAAAAACTACTTACAGTGAAGGTACAATTTTTAGCCTTCGAGAAAGACTCTGCTTGCGTCCAAACGTCCAGCCATTAACTATTTTTTGCAAGGTACAATAAATTAAAATTTTACTCACCCAACTCAGCGGCAACTTGAAGAGGTGTTCTTCCTTTATAGTCTCTTGCATGTAGATTGGCTCCTTGCTTCAGTAAGGTTTTTAGAGCCATGTTGGCATCGTTTCGAGCAGCAAAATGCAATGGTGTTTGAAGCTCTCCATCAGTTAAAACTTCTATGTCAGCTGTGTTAAAAACAACAAGGAAACAAATTTATCCAAGGTTGTACAAAGGAAAATTATTCCCTTTCTATTGTAAGGGTTAATTTTCCATTTGTTGAAGTACATTTCATGCTTGCATTTCAAACCTTTTGGTGAGTTCACTCTTAAAACGTTACACAAGGAAGTTAGCCTTTGGTGATCAAATGGTTAAGAGCACCAGACTCTAAGATTCTCACCGTTTTCATAGTCATTGTCTAGCAGCATCATGACCATTTCAGGGTAGTTGACTGCTGCGGCTACATGGAGAGGGGTTCGTCCAAAGCGATCTTTCTGGTTAACCTTGGCGCCCCTTGCGAGGAGAAACAATGCAACATCGATCTCCCAAGCTCTTACAGCCTACAGAATAAAATAGAATTAAGAAGATATTTAAAGCCATTGGACACTTTCGGGAACAGTATTGTCCAAAGGCCCACACTTCATGTATCACAACTTATATATAAAATAACAAACCTGTGAAAATTTAGGCTCAATCGGTCATCAGAGTCGGGAGAAAATAACGTGAAAACCCACCCTTGTTTCCGCACGTTTCGCCATGTCATGACATGTGTTTAAAATAAATCCGCAATTCTTGATAACGAGAATTTATAATTGTTTTAACGTTTTCTCAAAAAGTAAAGCATTTCATGGAATAATATTTCAAGAGAAGTCTTTCACCATTACCTTCAGTAAACCCTGTAAGTTATTTGTAAATCTGTAAACTTTTATTTTGTTTTCTGTTCCGAAAGTGTATAATGGCCTTAAGAACATCTCAGTCCGCATCAGTAAAGTTAATAATGAGAAGTCCTTTTGATCACTAAGCACAAGCAGTAGCCCCAGCTGATCTCGTACCTTCCGCCTATTTAAAAGTTTTTTAAACAGGCAGACCCTCTTTTAAAAACTGAGAAGTCTCCCAAATTCCAAAAAAATCTACTTCATGATTGTAAAGAAGACTCGGTGATAGTAGAAAGCAAGCAAGTTCATAATCTACCAAGCAAGTAGATAATGTGTGTTAAATTAACACCTACTTGTTGGGTAGATTATGTTTCTTTTGAAAACTTGTCTTGCTATATTTTCACTATTTACCGCAAACTAAATATACACCACTGCGACATTATACCTCATGAAGCACAGTCTGTCCATGTTTATCTGTACAGGTAATATCAGCGCCACTGTCCAACATTTGCTGCACAAACTCCAGGTCGATAACTTCCTCATCAATGTCCGAGCGAGCCATCCTCGCAAAGTACGAGATCAAAGCCTCGTTGAAGCGATTGCGCTGTAAGGGCTGCGGCATTATGCTGTCATCAATCCCCATGCCTTTACGAGAATATCCCGCATCTAGGAAGGAAAAAAATGGAAACGGTCAATTACTGAAAGTACGAGAAGAGACAATATGGTTTTCTCAATGAATCTTTAAGGTCGTTTTGTTTGCTTAGCAGTTTGCAACCCTGTTCCCATCTGGAGTGCCAAGTTTTATTGGTTGCTTAGCAGTTTGCAACCCTGTTCCCATCTGGAGTGCCAAGTTTTAGTGACATACTCAAATCTATTTGTGGGGGTGTCACCCCAACAGTCAAATTTTAATCATTTGGGTCTATACCAACTAAGATTTTGTTTTTGTGCTAAGCAAATTTGATGGATGTTAGTGATTTAAACTTTTAGCAACAATTAAAGCAACAACTGAAGCACCAGATAATCGTACAGACAACATAGACAATGTAACCTCTGACATCACACATTCAATTTGTTATTTCTTTTTTCCTTTTCGATTTTTTACATCGCTGTATTGGAGAATGAGACATCTTTTGTACTTTCATTGTGTCCCTGTTTAAAGGTGTCTGAAACCCTTTTCTTTTCATTTTAAATCTGGTCCCGGCAAAATAGTTCTGGTCCAGTCAGTATTTTGAGCAACAAGCCATGTTGTCTTGTGGATTTCCCCCCAAGTTCCAGCCATGATGGGTACATGATCTACATCAGAAATAGGGCAATCTTCATGCATCGCAAAGCATGTAAATATAAAAGTTTCCAAGAAAAGCCTGTCAGATACAAATACAGTTAAGAGACAACAAAACAAAAAAACCAGAACATTTAGGGTGCAATGGCCGGAAAGAAAGCCTTTTGTTATAAAGCGACGAGGGACGACTGACAACAATTTCATCAAGCTGTTGTAAACAAAAAAGTAAAAGAGAGCCAAAAAACAATAGACATTACATTGTTATTTGCTTGGTAACCTGTTTCTGCTAAGCAGTAGTTTTTAGTGCTAAGCAAGTTTTTATTCTTAACAGCTTCATGAGAATTTGCAAAGGTAACAACATTTTAGAACATTGATGATAAGCCCAGAGGTCTAAGTCCATCTTAAAATGCTTTTAAAAAGAATTCTGACTGAGCAAACACAACAAAATGCAACAATACCTGCTTAACATTTCAAAAAGTGCAGAATTGTTGGTGGTCATGCAATAAATGGATTGCACATGTCACTGACCACTATCTTTGATGAAACGTGCACGCATGAAAGGCTATCATTGGCTGAGTGTACACGCAACACGCAACGTCTAATTGTTCATCATCAAATATGGCGGTCAATGATGCTATGTGGAAGCCATCTATACAAAAGGCACGCAAAGAGTTTACCTGTACTGTGATCATGTGGCTTCGGACTAGTTTTGTCTGATCACACGATGATGTGAAGTGAATAGCATTAGGAATGAAATGAGATTACAGAGTTAGTGTATCGCACAGAAATACAAAATGTCAATAAAGATACAATCACTATTGGCAAGATGCCAGGAGATTAAAAATCAAAACATGTTGTGAGTCAATTAGGATTAATTGTTATGTAATTTGTTGAGCGAGCTGAGTGTTCTTTATTATGTTGATTAGTGTGCATGTGTGCCATAGCCTGACTTCTAGTTAGTAAGGGACAGTCAGGCCTGATGCTCCATTCTTGAAAGGGCAAGGGCACCAAGGCATTTTTTTCCAAAGGGCACCTCCATGAGGAAATTGTAAACTTTGATTGGAACATTTTGAGGGGCACCAAGGCAAAGATGAGGGGCAATAGAGGCAATGAAGCCTGGGCAACATCCTCAACAGGACTCCATGACTTCATTCCAACTCCATCCTTCAGTCCTACGGGCTGAGATCTTCCTTGTGGTCCAACTCAATCACCTTAGAAATGGCTGGGCCATAATGCCTTGTTCCTCCATAGCATCGGAGCTACCAGGGGTCAATTGGAGGTAGCTTGGGCCACATCCTCAACAGGACTCCATGACTTCAGTCCAACTCCATCCTTCAGTCCTACGGGCTGAGATCTTCCTTGTAGGACCTGGGTCCAACTCAATCACCTTAGAAATGGCTGGGCCATAATGCCTCGTTCCTCCATAGCATCGGTCCAACTCAATCACCTTAGAAATGGCTGGGCCATAATGCCCTCGTTCCTCCATAGCATCGGAGCTACCAGGGGTCAATTGGAGGTAGCTTGGGCAACATCCTCAACAGGACTCCATAACTTCATCCCAACTCCATCCTTCAGTCCTCGAGCTGAGATCTTCCTTGTGGTCCAACTCAATCACCTTAGAAATGGCTGGGCCATAATGCCTCGTTCCTCCATAGCATCGGAGCTACCAGGGGTCAATTGGAGGTAGCTTGGGCCACATCCTCAACAGGACTCCATGACTTCAGTCCAACTCCATCCTTCAGTCCTACGGGCTGAGATCTTCCTTGTAGGACCTGGGTCCAACTCAATCACCTTAGAAATGGCTGGGCCATAATGCCTCGTTCCTCCATAGCATCGGTCCAACTCAATCACCTTAGAAATGGCTGGGCCATAATGCCCTCGTTCCTCCATAGCATCGGAGCTACCAGGGGTCAATTGGAGGTAGCTTGGGCAACATCCTCAACAGGACTCCATAACTTCATCCCAACTCCATCCTTCAGTCCTACGGGCTGAGATCTTCCTTGTGGTCCAACTCAATCACCTTAGAAATGGCTGGGCCATAATGCCCTCGTTCCTCCATAGCATCGGAGCTACCAGGGGTCAATTGGAGGTAGCTTGGGCAACATCCTCAACAGGACTCCATGACTTCAGTCCAACTCCATCCTTCAGTCCTACGGGCTGAGATCTTCCTTGTGGTCCAACTCAATCACCTTAGAAATGGCTGGGCCATAATGCCTCGTTCCTCCATAGCATCGGAGCTACCAGGGGTCAATTGGAGGTAGCTTGGGCCACATCCTCAACAGGACTCCATGACTTCAGTCCAACTCCATCCTTCAGTCCTACGGGCTGAGATCTTCCTTGTAGGACCTGGGTCCAACTCAATCACCTTAGAAATGGCTGGGCCATAATGCCTCGTTCCTCCATAGCATCGGTCCAACTCAATCACCTTAGAAATGGCTGGGCCATAATGCCCTCGTTCCTCCATAGCATCGGAGCTACCAGGGGTCAATTGGAGGTAGCTTGGGCAACATCCTCAACAGGACTCCATAACTTCATCCCAACTCCATCCTTCAGTCCTACGGGCTGAGATCTTCCTTGTGGTCCAACTCAATCACCTTAGAAATGGCTGGGCCATAATGCCCTCGTTCCTCCATAGCATCGGAGCTACCAGGGGTCAATTGGAGGTAGCTTGGGCAACATCCTCAACAGGACTCCATGACTTCAGTCCAACTCCATCCTTCAGTCCTACGGGCTGGGATCTTCCTTGTGGTCCAACTCAATCACCTTAGAAATGGCTGGGCCATAATGCCTTGTTCCTCCATAGCATCGGAGCTACCAGGGGTCAATTGGAGGTAGCTTGGGCCACATCCTCAACAGGACTCCATGACTTCATTCCAACTCCATCCTTCAGACCTACGGCCTTGGTCCAACTCAATTGCCTTAGAACTGGCTGAGGCCGTAATGCCTCGTTCCTCCATAGCATTAAAGCTACCAGCTCAAATTTGCATCAGTGTGGCAGCCCACAAACCATCAGGCACATCATTCATGACTGCCCTGACTTCAGACCACCACAAGGCAAGCAGTGTCTCGGGGACCTTGATGAGGATACCGTCAAGTGGCTTGAAGTCACAAGATTACCAATTTAATTATATTCAATGTTCACCAGTTATGCAGTTATAGTGTCTTGCTCAAGGAAACACGACTGGTGTCACGAATGGGACTCGAACCCACACTCTGCTGGTCAGAAACACCAGAACTCGAGTCCGGTGCTCTTAACCGCTCGCCACAATACCCCAAATAGATGAGTAACAGTTTTAATCAAATGTTACACCATTCAGAAGTCATTACAAGATTCCTGCATGAGTCTTAGAGAATCACTTGGTGAAATCCAGACTATTCCATTTCACGAGAATAAGCCGGGGGGAATGGAAAAGCCAGATTTCCTTAAGTGATTATATTTCGCGACAATTTTGCACAAACAAAATGCATCAAATATTAAATTAGAGTGCTTATTATTGTTGGTTAGAAATATGTTTGTTAACTTGCATCTTGTTAGTTACTAACTACTGTAGGTTTTTTCTGTCTCGTAAAGAAAATTGTCAAAGTAAAGAAGAAGTTAGACAACCCAAACAAGTTAATTCTCTGTCATCAATTATTAACTTCCAAAACACCCGTGTAAAATGCATACGTGTCAAAACAAGAATTCCACTTTTACGCTCCAATACTTACAAAAAATTGTTGTTTCATCCAAGGACATCATACAAATTCATGCAAATGGACAGGAGATGGTTCAAGAACATAACAAATGGAAATGAGGAAATTTATTATGTAAATTAGTTCTAATGATGTAATGTAAAGAGTAGCGGCATGGAGCATTATTTTCAATTGAATTTTTTAGTCAATTGAATATTTTAAGCTTTAGATTCTGTATTCATCTGAAACTTTTACATGTGACTTTACTGTATCTTACTTTATCATTTTAATTTCTTTAATAAGCGTTTCAGTGACAAAAACCAAATGATGACCCTACTTTTAAATCATGTTTTAAATTTTTACATTGTTTTCCCCAACTGTTAAACTCTATACAGTCTGGGGAACCCAGATTTTAAATTGTAGTCGATTGAGGGTATGTTTTTGATATTAACTTTTAAAAGACTTTGATTATTGGTATCCTGGATGAAATATTTTTTTTTACAGTATAAATTATGTTAGATTCCACCAAGTGATCATCCCAATGAACTCAATCGATATCAGATATTAGGAACATCAGAAGATAGGAAGCAATGATTTTGTTCTACCTTTGAAAGTCAGAAAAAAACACATTAGGAAATTCAAGAAGTTGGCCTTTCTGCCTTGAATGTACGCATAACTCAATGAAATCTCTTATAAACTATGTATCTTACTTGCATTTTCTCCCATTTGTCTCCTTCTGCAACTTAGTCCTTTAAACCGCTCCGCCCCTTTCTTGACGTTGGACATGACGTTGAAAGCATCAGCAGCATTGTCAATTGTCAATTTTCTCTGCACATGAAACAAATAATAATTGTCAGTTCTTTTTAAAGGCACTACATACTATTAGTAATTACTCAAAATAATTGTTTGCATAAAAACTTACTTGGTAACGAGCAGTGGAGAGCTGTTGAAATAGTACAAAGCATTGTGAGAACTGGCTGCCCTGAGGTTAAATAGTTTTCTAAAATTAAATATCAAAAGACTTCAGGCCTGAAACCTTCCTTTAGGCATACAAATGTGTGCAACAAGAGAGTTTTCCCATCATTATTCTGTTGCAACTTGATGACCAATTGAGTCCAAATTTTCACAGATTTGTTATTTTATGCAATTTATGTTCAAGTTGGGATACACTTCTCCAAAGTGAAGAGAAGAAGGGTCACCGCATATATACATCCAGAGATAAAAATTTAGAAACAGTTTGTAGGCAATGGTCAAAACTGGGCCTGTTTTTACTCGCAGTGACCTGGAAATCCGCCATAATACAATCTTTAAATACGACATGGCGGCCATCTTAGACATGGTGACCATCTTGAAAAACATACCCAAAAATAACAAATAAAAAAGCACCTCCTTCACCAACTTTTTTTAAAATCCGGACGAGCAGCTTGTTATTTATTTTACTTTGCCAAATAATAATATCTTACATCTTGCTGGCCATTGTTGTTGTTTGACATTTCTCTTCCCTTGGCCATCTCTGGTTCATCTACGTAACCATTCTGTTGGCTGACCTCTCCACTTGACCCTTCAGGATGTACACGATTCATACTGGATCCTCTTTTCTTCTTGCGTTTCTTTCGACCGACACCTCGTGATGATCCTTCCGAAGAACTGGTATTCATTTCAAGAAAGGATTTTTACTGCAAAAAAGATGGAAGTCTTAACTGTCACTGGTCACTGGATTTTCAGTGTCAGATTCTGAAAGGATAAACTTTGGTCATCCCCAAAAATGAAGAAACAAAGTGTCAAAAAACATTACCAACAATTGGATCCACCAACTGGGGCTCAGTACTTTTGTAAAAAATTTGGGTGTTGCATTTTTGTACTATTATTTTATATAGTTAGGTTGTGTGATAGATCATAGTGCGAAGCCCTCTTGGGGTCTAGTGCAAAAATGCAACTACTTGTCGAACGTTTTTAAATAAATAAGGTCAGAGCCCCAGCTGGGTCTACCAAATAATAATAATGATTAAAATGAAGATTTGTGATTGATATTTATTGATGTCAAAAAAATACTATTTAGTGCACTATATTTACTATGCAAGATTGGCATGTTTAGCAAAGAACAGTGCTGTGCGACTTACTGAATACTGTGTCAATGTACTAATATTACTAATAATAATATTAAAAAATTATAGCCCATCGCTTAGCTTTATTAACTTAATTTTACAATCTGTGAATGACTACAAAACTACCTTTTTATTTAACAATGATAGTGCGCCACAATCTACATGGGTATGCAACTTAGTATCGAATTTATTATGGTTATTTAGTTAGACTCCGTTCATTCTTCCGTCAGCTTCACACAAAATATCATTCAATGATGAATAGCGATCACGCATTTTGCTCGTTGTTGTTGCCAGCGCAACTGTAAACACAAGTGGGAATACAACCATTTAAAACCTGCCATTTTGTCTCTATTTCTGTGTACGATTTTTAAAACAATACCCCTAGATTATCAACAAAGACATGAATAATGTGATAGTGTAATAACAATTTTAATTTCCGTCTGTAAAGAGGTGAAAATCATACCTTTTTTGTATCATGTTCAGTTAGCTTTGAGTCGCGTCGAAAACGGCTAGTTGACCTTTGACCTACCATTCCAACACTAACGTACGGCTGTTTCATGCAAGCAATCTTCCTTGAAACGCACGCTGCTCGCCTCCCGCCAGCAGAAGCACGGCGTAGGCGTAGGCCAATCGTTAATACAATACAGCTACAAGATACATTTTAAATGTGTTTAAAGAAAAACTCAAACAAACCACGGAGTTAGATATTAAACATTTAAATCTTTAAAAAACATGTAAAATATCCTGTTGAAAATTACGTAAAATGATGTGTTTTTCTAGCTTGTCAAAAACAAGTTAAATTTACTTTTCACTTCAGTAAAATTGCGTCCCCAAGGTGGAACGGACTCGGTGTTGTTAGAAGAAGTAGTACGTTCAAAGCACATAAAATGTATTTCATCTTTCTATTCTAAGCAAAAATCAATTAATATAAAGTCGTTCAGTTTACTGAATATAAGGCCGTGTCCGAAACGGCGACTTCGGCTACAGCTACGGCTAGATCACGCGCGTCTGCCTATTCTTCAACACTGGTAGACGCGCTGATGTAGACGTAGCTGTAGCCGAAGTCGTCGTTTCGGACACGGCCCAACTTAAAAGATGTTCTCTTTTTTAATGGCGCCCTCTTGTGATGTGAGGAGGATGATGTGGGATGAGGAAGATCAGAGAGCTACGGCTACGAGTGCTGCTAAGGGTGTTGCTAAGGACGTACTATGCTTCAACACACGATGATTACGAGGGAATCTAGCCGTATCCATAGCTGTAGCCGCCATTGACACACGGCATAATCGGTTCCCGTCGCCAGAAATTATTGAATACACATTTTTTTGTTATAATTATAACTTACTATATTGATTGCATTTGTACACCTGACCCACTACTTTTGGCAAAAATTAGTGAACATTATTTGATGAGCCTGTAGGATTGAGATAACTTGGGCCCAATTTCATAGTGCTACTTGGACAGAAAACAATGCTTAAGACCATGGAGGTAGAAATAGAAGACTAAAGACTTTCTTGTGTATAGACTTGTAAATCAGTCTTAAATGAAATTGTCTTCATGCTGTGATCGAGGTGAGAACAGCGCCCTCAGTTTCAAGAAGCTAATGAGTGTCGAACATCATCTCACGTGAAAGACCTACAAACCGACTTTAAAGTCATCTTCAAGAAGCATTGTGTTCTTGAGTGCATCTTCTTTGTTACTTCTTAAAAACGCAGACAGCAGAAAATGAAGAAGATCTTGACCTAATTATGACGATTGTTATTAGCCCATAAACTGCGGGTTTCTTATCTAGAAATGTTACCAGGGCGACCGACTGGCCTCCATTGAATCGTTGGGGTCTTAAACCCCTGGACAATATGGCTTATAAACTGTGTCCATTCAGCCAATTTCAGTCCCCAAGGCGGTCTGATGTTATGAGTCAATTTATAAATAGGTCAATTTCGGTTTGATGGAGACACACGTTTGTTTAGTCGTGGGTTACTTAGGTTTTCTTGATAATTTTCATTGATAATTTGCACATGGTGCTTGTTGTTGGGTTGAAATAATAAATACATAAGTGTCGTGTATAGACTAAATTTTGAAATCAAAATAAAAGTAGGCCCCAGGATAAAATGTTACATTTACAGAAAACCTTGTTAATGTGATAATTATGTTCATGTTTTTAAATCAATTTTACCATTTCCTCACATGCAATGCATCTTATTTACTCACGCCAAATTATCTTACTGGAAACAGGAGTGAAGAAAAAGTGCTGTGTTCAAGAGAAATGACGAGGGAAACTACCTTTGGCTAGAAGTGCCCCCTAGACAAAAATGGTACACTTCTTGTGCCACTTTAATTACCCTTGTTTCGGCTGCTGGATATTACTACTGGTTACAATATTGTCTACAATATTAGTCCTTGTCGGCTGCTGAGGTACAACATGTTTAAAGACAGTGGACACTATTGGTACATGTAATATTGTCAAAGACCAGTCTTCTCACTTGCTGTATCTCAACGTTATGCATAAAATAACAACCCTGTGAAAATTTCAGCTCAATCGGTCATCAAAGTTGCGAGATAATAAAGAAAGAAAAAACACCCTTGTCACACGAAGTTGTGTGCATTTTTAATGCTCGATTTCGAGACCTCAAGTTCTAAATCTGAGGTCTCGAAATCAAATTCGTGGAAATTTACTTTGTTTTTCCGAAAACTACGTTACTTCAGAGGGAGCCGTTTCTCACAATGTTTTATACTATCAACCTCTCCCCATTACTCGTTTCCAAGTAAGTTTTTTTGCTAAAAATTATTTTGAGTAATTACCAAAAGTGTCCACTGCCTTTAAGCGAAATGACTGCTTTAGCAGCTCTATAGTATAAAACTGTGCCCTAAGGGAGAAGACAAAAAATATCAGTAAAATCATAAAAATCTTAATTTGAATAATTCCCATTGCAAACGATATCAGTCGATTGCTCTTAACTCATGCTTGTTATCACTCTGATAATAAAAACCCACACCAACATATTAGGATCAGTCATCTTCACTAGAGAAGGTTGGATTAATTAATGTCTAGAGTCGCGTGTATTTCATCATAATAAACGGCTTGAGGCAAGTCTACGTGTCTATTGTTATGATATTAATATCGCCAAGGTCATGGATTTAGAACCCTATTGTTCGATGTCAGACGCCAGTGAAGACTTCGTCTCCAGCCGAGTCGCTCTAATAATAATTTATGTCACATTGAGAAGTTGTGTCAACATTCGGCAATCCCTCGTAAAGCAAGTGTTAATTAAATATGGGGTTTTAAAAACTTGGTTGATTTGAGGTAAAGAATTGTTGGGTGCTTGAAAGAACTGTTGGTAAAATCAATTAGTGATAGAATTATTGCAGTCAAAACGGAATATTAAGTGCGCATTCTCAAGTAAGAATGTGATCATTCTTTTAAGCATAATTATTTCCTTGTGCAATTTTACTTAATATTGCTTGTTTCGTTTTAAACTCTTGTGCTTTCAATTTTGTTTAATACTTTTATTGTAAGTTTACCTGAAATTCGGCTGATGCCACAATTGGCACAAATTGTATTTAAATAACCATTTTATGAATTAATGAAAGTGGTGATGTGCAATTCAAACTTATGAAACAGCATTCTCTAAACTGTTCAAAGTAAGGCAAAGTAAGTTTTTATAAAAACGGACACACATCGGTGTAGGGGACACGACCAGGGCCCACTTTCGTGGAGCTGCTTAAGCACACAAATAAGCTAAGCAAAATAAAAATTGTGCTAACCAAATAATGTTTAATAAAATGTTAAATTTGCATCGGGGAAATAACGAATGTATTTTTGTTTACCCTTGCACCGATGTGTGTTAGCACTGTATACTCAGTACTTTTCCGAGTCCTGTGAAAACAAATCACAGAATAAGGTTACCATGTCACTTCACTTGTAATTGGTATAATGTGCTCATTATTCGCTAAGCAGTTATTTTTAAGCAGTATTTTCTACTTAAGCTCTATAATAGTAGGCCTTGAATGATGGTTCTTAAAAATAATTAATAATATAATAATAATTATAAATTTATAACGCGCACATATCTGTCTCACTAGAGACACCCAAGGCGCACAAAAAAAGAAAATTAATATAACATTTATTTCTTCGTTTCAGACCGTACGGTGTCGCATCCCAACACACTTGCTGTCCCGCCAGAAAAAAAATACTATGCATTCAGTTTATGTCTGATGCATATAGCATTGCAATATCGCACTGCGCTCCAACCCTTTATTAATTGACCTATTTTCACTGCATTCGGGACACTCTATGCCAGGACTGGCAAAAGATCCCCCGCTCAAATCTAAAGCCAACTGAACCAGTATAAATTGCACGGATAGTCGGAGTGGAATGAGAGGGTTGAATAAGTGAGAGTGAGAGGGGGGAAAAAGCGGGGGAAAATTCGACCCATTTCTGCCAATTTTGGTTGGTGATTTATGCCTACCGTATACCACCACGGGGTACTCTACTACACGGACAGTCAATTTCGCAGTAGACCCCGCCGGCTAAACAAATCGGGGGGCGGGGGCTGGGAGAGATGTAGAGAGTGCGAAAGAGAGGTGAATGAATAAGGGGGTATCCGTGATTAATTGAACCGAGCGCGTGATGGCTCTCAGGACAGCTAGTAGCTGGTTGCATGCTCGTTATGTACCTGGGGTTTGAAGCCTCTCTCACCGTATAAGAAGTGTTGCAACACGCTCGAGCCCCGGTTAACCCCGGTGCCAGACCGGGGGGGGGGGGGGTCCCTCCTCTCTTCATAGTCTGTTTCATACATCATAAAAACTGTTTCAAAAATGAAGTCATAGACAGAAAACTGAATCTGAAAACCTAAAAACCACACAGCTTTGGTGGTAACAATTATGCTTATGCTGAAAACCTTGCATGGTTTTAAATTGTTTCACCGTATTCTCATGATTCTTACAAAAAAATACAACCAATCATGCCCAAATTTTCACAGGTTAAATATTTTATGTAGAGAAAACAAAATGGTTCGTCACCCAAAACATGAACACTGCCTCCGACTATTTTGTCAGCTCTGCCAACCCTGTGATATACCTTCTAGTTGCATGATAAAACATAAACCATCATCGGTGAGGTTGAACACATCATGTTTCCCAGTACTTCAAGGCGAGGTATATAGTGTAACCATGGAGGTAGAATTCTACCTCCATGGTGTAACCAAAACGTCCTCTTCTCACAGGTGTGGACAATCGTCCTCAGTCCCAAATAAACATTTTACTTTCTAAGTTATATATTATTTCCAACCACTCGTATATCTTTAAAAAATTCAAGCTTTTACCACAATGCCATAATACCATAACATTCGATCCAATCTTGCCTAAGAATCCAGAATATTGAATGTTCACTTCACGCTGGTTCCATTCGAGAAGGCTGAGGGAAGAGTAGAGAAAAACACACACCCCACGCATTCTATTGGATTGTTTAGTTCCGTCGCATTCCACTACTACAAAACAACCCCCTCACAAGGAACGTTTGCCCCGGGGCCCAGTAGCCAAAAACCCTCGGCCCTTCAGCGGTAATGGACGGTCTATCCACGGGCAATCCTCATTCCACAAAGTATAATCATCCTCAAGAGACCTAAGAAAAGAGACGGCACAATATTCCCCCAAAGTGGCTCTTTTCGCAATTCGACCCACTTTTCCTTCTATTTTTTACCTTCTCTCCGTGGATGTAAAAGAAGAATCGAAGAGATTACTTTCCTTTTTTCTTTTTGTGTCACCGGATTTGAAGGGGGTCTCGTCTCCATTTTTTACGGGTTACTTTGAGGCGACTGCCCCGCGGATATATTGGCCATAACTGTGACTGGAATGAATGCTGACTGAAGAAGATCCACCCGAAATCGAGCAGGACCCCGGATAATTTTTCATGGGCTTTTTATACGTCATTATTTGATCATGGGGCCTCTGTGGTTATGAACTGAAAACTCTTCCAAGATTGTGGCGTGGATTTCGGCTCGATTTCTCCAGAAAATTTTATCTTTTAAAAGAAATCGATCCTCGTCATTATTTGCCTTTGAGACAAATCGACCGATGTGTGAAATGATTTTGGACCTAGCGCGTTTTATCCAATCAACAACTATAATTCAAAACTTCATATGCTGTTCACGCAAAATATTCCCTAAATTTGACTTAGGCCCCCTATACAAAGAAAGTACAGTACGGTTCAGCACTGAATTGTTAACACATGATGTTGTGCATTGAAAGGCTCAGTACTAAAACTTGCAGTACTAAATAGTTGCGAAAAAATGTACCAGCAAAGCAGCATTGAATATTATTCCTTTGTTTTTGTGTCGGTCCGTCTGAGTATCATATTCACCTGTTTGTTTAGTTTCATTCCTAAAGACCATTTTTATAAAAATGTTACCGTGCATTGTACGATATTAGTCACTCATAATTTCACCGAGCAATACCCCCCCCCCCCCCCCCAATATGAATGATAACTCAGCCCGTGCTAAATTCACCCCACCATCCGTAGACAAACCCCTAGTGCCGTTCGATCCTGCTGCAAACAAGCGAGAGAAACCCCTTTTGTCCCGTGAGGCCATTTTGATAATTTGTTACGCACTGGGCCGGAACACGGCCTCCACTGGACCCGTCCGCTCAAATTATCATGCATTATGCTTGGCCCGAAGCCCAGGGACTCCAATGCTGTGTAATTCATTGGGAAGGAGAAAAAAAAACCTAAAGCAGCCGTTTGTGGGCCCTTACTCGATGATGCGTTGCTATGGTAACGTGTAATTCCCGTTGTTGAACTGGCGATGCAAGGCCAGTCGCTGTATACGGGGGCTGTTGATGTGCCAAATTTGTCTGTCGGTCTTTGAAGAACTCATGCCGTCGTGTTTTATACAATGGAAGCATAAAAACAAAATGGCGGCTGCGAAATCAATGTTGTTTGTGGGCCATGTTATGCTTGGCAGATGGTGCAAGTCATTTTGGGGTTGGGCTTTAACAGGTCAAATAAACGTAAATAGGGCCAGTGGATATTTTGTTGGCAAACATTTCATTAGGGGAAACGACTCCTTAAAGTCTATCTCTTTCTCCCCATATATGTAGGCAAGTTTGGGGTGGCTTCTGCCGCCGCATGTCCTGTGCCCTCGAAACATCGGTTGTACCTGGGGACGAGTGTTTCAGTTAAAGAGGGTACTCGTTTTGGAAGAAAGAGCTGCAGAATTTGAGGAAAGTTATTTTTATATTATTAAACGCTGGTTGTTTAATTTATACCTGAATGCTTGTATGTATACTACAAACCAATGCCTGCCAACCATACGTGTGCATACCAATCTCTACTCTTAATAGTTTACTCTGTGGCCTTTTTACTCTGTAGCCTTTTTCTGTAGTCTTTTCTTTATTTTTCTCTACATTCTGTATACACTCCATCCTTTATGGCCCAATTTCACAGAGCTCAGCACCATTTAACTGGAAACCAGTCACAAAGTGTACATTTTGAAATGTCATTTTGCCTGGTAAGCTATTTCTAGAATTGTCTTTGTGCCTAAGCAGGTCTATGAAATTTGGCCCACGTCTTTAATATTAATTGGTGTATATTCTGTAACTATGTTTATGGTAATCGTCATCACATTAATCTTCGGGTCCTATATCCACCAATGTTTTCCATTGGTGACTTGCATTCTCCTTTCAGAGAAGCCTGTGACCTATTGATATTGAATAATAATGCTCTGATGTAACAAATCAATGCTGAACTATGATTTGATTGAGTATTACTTGACCTTCTATGTTGCCGACCTTTGTTTTGTTTTGTGAGCTTTGGTTTGATGACTTCATATAGCTCTCTGATCGTACTATATTTCGTGCTGATAAATTGACACACATTGACTTTTGCTCCTCATTGACCTGTTGAATATGTTCTAAATTGACTTCTCTTTAACGTTGTGTTAGTATTTTCATTTCATTTTTTAAAATGTCTTCACTCGAAATGTTGTTGTTGTTGTTGCTGCTGCTGTTGTTGGTATTTATTTTTGATTTCCTTTTTTTCTACTTGTATTTATTTCATTCATTTTACCTCAATTTTAAGTAAAACCAGTATCCCCCTTATTAATGTTTCATTGACATGCACTTATTGTTTCTTTACAATGGGGGAAACCCCGAGTGACGACTTCCCATAAATGTTGGGGATAATCTACTAAATTGAATAATTCAGAAATATTGGTTTGGCCAATCACGAGGTTTTTGTTAGTCAATGTTTGTGATTCTCAATCTGGAGTAATTCGCACATGGACCCCTGTAGGGGCAATGTGTTTCCCCTGGTTGTTCATAGGTCTGGAAGGAGGAAGTCAACTCCTTTGTTTATATAAATTCTTACCAGAAAACACAGAGGACGTTACAGGCACTGGACACTATTAATAATTACTCAAAAATAGTTGTTAGTATAAAAACATACTTAGTAATGAGCAAAGAGCTGTTGGTATTAATAGAAAACATTGTGAGAAACGGCTCCCTCTAAAGTAACGTAGTTTTTGAGAAACAGGTATTTCTAACTCAAATATTAAAAGACTTCATGACTGACGCCTTTTTTTAGGCACCTGAAAGCACACACATCACATTTTTGCATCAAGGTTGTGTTTCCTTTAAATATTCTCTGGCAACTTCGATTACCATTTGAGTAAAACAAATTCGCAGAATTGCTCTTGTAAGCATATGTTGGGAGAATACTGGTCTTTGACAGTTACCAATGGTGTTCAGTGCCTTTAAACGGTGACTGGTTTGATTCGTATGGTTTTGAACGTGCTGAACTTACACGGTGACGGGAAACAACATGACTACATTTTCAGTCACTGAAAAGGCAATGAACTCTTAAAAGTCCTTGACAAAACACTTTTGTATTGACGCTATATGTTTATTTGGGAACTCTGTGTTTATAACATTTTTTACATATCAAACTTGTCAATAAAAAGTGTTTATTTTAACAATGTGAGACATTTTAAGTGGATGGTGAATTGGACATGCCCATCACCCTACGTTGCTGGCCCTAAAATATAAGTAACTGTTGCAAATTGCTTACCAACCAAAATTGCTGGCCCTAAAATATAAGTAACTGTTGCAAACTGCTTACCAACCAAAAAAAAACTAGGTTGGCTGTCTTGTCATTTAGCCTTCGAGAAAGACTCTTATTAGGGTCGGAACGTCAGGCCATTAACTATTATTTTTTGCAGAAATACATCTTTTAATATACATAGTATGGTAAAATTATTGGCCTCAACTATTATGTACCGTCCCGTCCGGTCGCTTTCTTCAGAGCGAGACATCTCGCCTCTTGGAATAGTTGACACCTCGGTACTACATCAAGCCCCAAGTTGCACTATGAATTCACTATGCATCTAAGATTCAACCTCTAGTCCCAAATTTAATATCGCCCATGCTCTCCACCAAAGATGGAGTAAAGACAAACTAGCTTGGTTCATCCCGCTCTGGGTGAGTTTCACTCGGTATCCTATGAAGAGAGGGATTTGCCAGGCTGGTATGAACAAACCCTACATCATTAGATATACCCACTGTATGTTAAAGGAACACGTTGCCTTGGACCGGTCGAGTTGGTCTCCGAAAAGCGTTTGAAACCGTTTGTTATAAAAAGCAAATGGGTAGAAAGAAGTTGCAAAAGTAGAATACAATGATCCACCAAACATGCCTCGAAATTGCACGGTTTTCCTTTTACCTCGTCCACTAACACGGTCGGCCATTTATGGGAGTCAAATTGTTGACCCCCATAAATGGCCGACCGTGTTAGTTCGCAAAGTAAAATGAAAACCACGCAATTTCGAGGCAAATTTGTGGATAATTATATTCTACTTTAAAAACATCTTTCCAACCATATGCATTTTATAACAAACGGTTACATACGCTTTTTAAAGACCAACTCGTCCGATCCAAGGCAACGTGTTCCTTTAAGGTTCATCGCGCTGCCGCGCCTAGGCGAGATCACGTTCCCAAGATACCCAGTGGTAACAACGCGGGTGTAAGCTAATGCATGGCAAAGTCATGCAGCAGCCACGGTGAAAAACACTGTCCCGTTCAATTTCTCATTAGGATCCACCCTCCTGAAATCCAACGGAAACTCAACGGAATTCCTCCCACATCTCTACCCTGTATGACACCATCACATCAGTTGAAATAAATAAAGGCATAATAGTTTTTTGAGACGACGCTACACAATAGAAAACATAATGTATGTATTTGTTGTAACACTTTGGAGCGGGTGCCGACATTTCGCCACCGGCGGGAAAATATAAATTGCTTAGTTTGATGTGCTGGCTCTAACCATCTTTTAAACGCGTCTGCTTCCTTCCGTATATGGGAAGATAAGATAGAACGAATATATCAAGATAGATAAATAATAATAAACATGAGTGTAAGGGTTTTTTCTTCCCTTTTTTCTTGGAGATATTGTCTTCTACAACATCTCCGTAGAGTGGGTGTCATTACTGGATGCCACGAAGGCTTAGATGTGGAAATTAAATTGGACCTAGGAGCATGGTGGTAGGATTTGGCGGCGCGGACGAAGCACATAAACCCCCCAGATCAAATCAATCGTCCAGACTGCGTGCCCCTACCCACTCGCGCCAAAAAAACACCGCTCAGCGTCGCCACAAAATAATGAAAAACTGTCCGACTGCAAAATTGGCACTAACCCCTCATCGGGTACGGGGGAAAATGGCGGTGCAAATTGCCTCGGTGGTCACGTACCATCGCCTTGTCCTATTGCGATGGTTTTTCAATCCGGGTAGGCTGGGTATCGATTTTTAGTCCTCTCTTCTCCTTTTTTGTGTAAAAGAAAAATAGAGGCTTCATATTATATGAACCCCCACGGTCCAAAATTGCATCTTTTCTGTATTAATTTAAGTTCCGGGCGGTATGCACGCCGCGGCAGAGCACTGGAAAATAAGAGGTGGAGAAAACCCACGGCGCGGCAGCGGTGTGTGGGTCGTGGTAGTTGACGGTAGATGATAGAAGATTATATTGGTTCTGCCTCGACATTGAAAAGCATTATAGACCGACTTGAAATTATATATGACCGGTGGAAATATATGGATGTATGAATATGCGCGCAAGAAGGCCGTTCCAATTTGGGACAGCTGCCTTGGCATAAACACGTCACGTAGTAACTTTTGTTGTCTATCGTCCAATGGTGATGTTTTCCTGTCACGGCGTAGAGATATAGAGAGCCAGCCCCCCGGTAGCAACGACGGTGGTATCGCTTTAACCACGTAAAATGCCTCAATTTAACGTGGTGAGCAACGGTTGGTAGTATACAGTACTGTAGTGACGAATACCCCTGTCCCGTGTAGGTTAGAACTACTCATTAACAATGCACGTGGTTGTGTTTTTTTCCTCCAGCCGTTAGGGGAGCCTGCTCTGAGTGGAGCAGAGTGGGTGACGGGCGAAGAGGCAGAGTTTGCTCGCTACGAGGCCATGCAGTGGTTGAATAATTTTGTGCGTTCAGTTGAATCCCGCGTTTTTTGTTGTTTTTCTGGAGCGGTGGTTAAGAGGAGAGTGTAGCCTGCCGTCAGGGCTGGACTGGGAAGTAATTGAGGGGGCTCGCTCCATCTCTGGTTCGTATCGTGTATTGTAGTTTTTGTCGGTGTACCGTCGCCACGGCTGTGTAAAGGAGCCTTGCTTTGGGGAAATAACGGGCGCTTGGATAGCAAGTTAGAAGAGCAAAAACACACTGGTATCGACGCTCTGTTTGGGACAAGAAATGTGGACTTTTTCTACGGGATGCTCTGAATGAGCAGGTGTTTTTTCCAGTAGCGGCCGGCGGACACATTGAAAAAGGTTTCCTGTCTGAAAAACGGATGTTTCCTTGTCACTTTGTGTGAAATGCATTTACATGTACGTCTTGGACTATAAAATTCCTAAATGTGAAAGGATTGGCAATGTACATGAAATTGCTATTTTTGGCTTTGAGTTAGCGTTCGAGTGTGACTTGGGTTTCAAGCGATACGGGGTTCATTACCTTGAAACAAACAAACGACAACGGGGGCAGAGGCCGCGCCCTTGCAACCAACACCTTCACCGACCGATTTGCTTACAACAAATCTCTAGGCTTCATTATCGCACTTTGATTATTTTGCTCGCCCCGCGGAGAAATGTTTACGAAACTCAAGACTCTGTGATCGGGCTTGGAGGTCAAAGGTCGCATCCGTCTGTGGGACGTTCGGCCGATTTCAATTACGGTGTAAACCTGGACGTACATTTGAACGCACCATCAATATAACAGCTATTCTGATTGGATGACGCTCATAGAAACTGACTCTTGATTGGTTAGAGCGAGAATACTTTGAAGGCTGTCAAACTTTCTCAAGGACAGTTCAATTCGTGTCAAATTCATCGCCAAATCTGCTTCCGGATGACTGATGGTGCGGGGATAGCTTTTGTTGTAGACAAAACAAATACCACGAAGTGTGTCTAAGGGGGAACAACCCAGGGCTACATACAGGAAAGTATGAGTCGAAGGCTTCAAGTTTGTATCGCGTTGATCGATCGCCTCTATTAGCGGTGGGCCTTCCCTCCGATATTAACCCGTCTGGAGTGGCAAGGACTTCGGTAAAACCGACTCTGGTAACAATCAGTTCGACAGGTGTGAAGGGAATTTACATCGCGGTGGAGTTTTTGAAGCACGCGTTTCAAAATTGAGCGCCTTGCCACTCTTCTCGCATTCAGTTGGTAGAATCCATGGGTTTACCACATACCACGGGTCTATTGGAATAATAGTTGACTCTAACACAACTTTGTTCAAATTCCAGTGGTGGGAGATTTTCAACAAAAGGGGACATATTTTTTGTGATTGTTTGTTGAGAATTCGACTGATTGTATCCACGCATGAATTCACTGACAGACAACAGCGACATGAGAGCCCACTACCAGTCATGGGCCGTTCACAACTACGGCGACAGCGGCAAAACCAAGACGGTGACACTGAAGAAATATGGACGAATCACGGGGTTCTTGAAGGGTGAGGTTGCCCCGACTGGAGAGAGCACCAAGTTTAGGTTTTGGGTAAAAGCCAAGGGCTTCAAAATTGGTCCTCCGGCTAAGAGGCAGAGAGGGGGGCCGAAAGAGGTGCTGTACGTCCCCGTCAAAACAACGGTAAGCGAAACATGAATACTTGTGTTTTAAATTGTATTAGGGTGTAATTGTGCATGCACGCGTCTTTTTTGTGGCTGAGCAAAACTACAAACATCGCGCATTTAAGGCCTAACATTTTGTCCTAAAAGTGGATTTTTATTTGTACGTCCTTTTGGTCGGTAAGTAGTTTGCAACAGCTCATTCTTGTTTTCATTTATTTATTGATGCAATGAACCAATGAAGACTTGCAAACAGTATTCGAACTGCGGTTTCTGTAGGTTTTTTTTCTTCCTTTTTCGTGAAATGACGAAACCCAGTGATCAAACATGGACGATACGTCCCACTGGTAAATCTTTTACAAATACGTGACTACAACGAGGACAGAGAATTCTTGCTGTATCCACAAAATTGTCATGTCCCTTGTTGGTATACAATCTTTATGTATACACTCGGATATGGGTAAGGAGCTTTGTGAGAGAATGTCATGTCAAAGGTCAAAGGTGAAACGTGTACGAGGTAACCGTCGAATTACAGTGTAAAAAAAAAAAAAAAAAAAAAGCAAAATGTGAGCTGTTTATTTTCCTGTTTTAAAAATCTGTGCTATTTTAGTTGGGCATAATTTAGAGTAAAGTTTACAAAATGGCTTTTATTTAAAGATTGATGAAGTCTCATTGCCGAAACGTTGAGAATGGGTGATCAATTTCCTTGCTATGCTACGCGGCTCCTTTGTTCTGCAAGGTGTGTGCTTACGTGTTGGGATTTAAATGGAGCAAAATGCTTGAGTTGAGTATATAATGTTGTGTATAATGATTGCCATACCAACCAACGATTAAATATTCACCACCTTTGTCGTCATCTAGCGCGTGCGCAGTACAACATCGGACGTCTGCTGTAGGCGATCCATTGCGATCTTACCGTACTTCAAAAAATATTCATGCATGTGCTCGCACTGCCCTGCGCACGATTGTGTGTTTACATTCGTCTCTTCGACCGTGTGTAACACACGTGTTGTAATGTGAACAGTAAAACGGTTGCACTTTTTCCCTATTTGTTGTCTTCAGTCTCGAGTAAACACGTGTAGCATTTTTTTTTCTTTTGCTGGGGCAAGATTAATTCATCATATTTTCAACCCCGATGACATTTCACGATGTCTGTGGGAATTTCTCCAGCTATTGGGGCAGGAGGTGCAGACCACTTAAAGGCTTTGTGTATCACAGGATGCCACGTTCCGAATCTTCTTTTTATTTTATTTAGCAATACCGCACGAGGCTCTGTTTGGAATTAGTTCCGCTATTTCTTTATTCTCCAATATTCTTCTAGGTTTTTATTAGTTTGCAACGTATGGCAGATGCTATTGTATAGAGTTTGATGAAGCTATTAAGACAGCATTTGTATTGCAAAGTGCAAAATAATATAGAATTGACCTATATTTGCATTAAACCAAGTTATAAAGCACAGTCGGGTATGTGTTTTTTCTGCCTGGGAATAGAGGGTTTTATTTCAAATGAAGAAGTTTTCCCAATGATATCCCATAGGTTTTATGTACAAATGGAAAATGGCATGCCAAGTACTATGTTATGAAAATTAATTTTCAAATCATTTTTAAAGGATATCAAATGATCATCTTTCGTTTATCTATCGGGATCTTGGAATGAATATGTATTAGATTGAGTTAATTATGGTAACCAACTAAATCCAGATATACCAGGTTTGCAATTAGTCTGTTGCCGAAATGTATTAACAGCCAAGTCGGGAAGTCTTCCCGCGAAATATAAACTTCAGTATCATACAACAAATAAGATCCGTAGCATACGCTGAGTTTTGCTTATGGTGCGTTAATAAAGATCCGAAAATACGTTAGCACGTGGATGAAATCATTATTTGAATTACGTCATTACCGTTGTATGTCGTTGAACTGTGCTTCAACTTAACACATTGGCAGTGTTTTACACCATTGCTGAAGATCAATACGTCAAAACATGCACTTATTGAAAAATGTTCTTAGGGAACATTTGGTGAGAGAAAGAACGCTCGCAATCCCGAGTTGGCTCTTACTTCGGGGTATCCCAATCCCGAAATATAAACAAAATGACATTCGCTTCACTGAAAGAACAGAACCCAGACTCTTTGCATCGATTATTCTACTATCAAAATATTGAAGTGAGACGAGCCATTGAATAGGAAACCAGACTATATGTTCCGGGTCTAGCCGCAGCCCTTTGGCGTTACATCCCCGTTTTAAGACCGTGTAAAAGCTATCGCAAACCAGTCTAGCGTACACGTGTACTTTTACGACAGTGTTTGGCAGGGCAAACTCTGCAATGCCCGCGTCCAAATGCACTTTTAACGACCCACTACACGGAACGATACAGAACCATCAACTACTCACAAATAGTTCAAATTAGTACAATAAGAGTTCGTTCAGATGGACTTGGCAGTAAATCACCCGTCGTTGGCACTAAGTGGTCAGATATTTTATAATTTATCGATAAAACCGTGTAAACTTTCAAAGGGGTAACATTTGGCCACTGGACCACGATGCATGACAAATTTATATTACCCCAACTAACCTAGGTATGCGATATTTAACACTCAAATGACATGACTTTCTGGTAGGAAACTCGCAATTTATTGTTGAATGGAGATTAACCAGTTTTGTGTTCACTTCAGGGACGCACCCGTGTACTGGTAAATATTGTTACGGGAGCAGAATGTTTGTTACAAGCTACAATTTTAAAAGGGTGTGGTGTAGAAAGATGACATCTAAATCAGCATCTAATGATTTGTAATGGCGTCTTCCTGTGTTACCATGACACGAACGTTTGTATATATGTTGAGATACCTATATTAGGAGCAAATGTAGACCATGGAATTTTAAAGATTTCCTTTTTTGGATCAATTCCGAAGAACAGAATTTCCCCATTGAAAAGCACTATTACAGTGGCAATTTCGTAGTGCAGAAAAGAATGCTAGCGGTATCTGGTATTATCCACATTACGAGACATCCACACTTGTGCATCCCGCCAACTGCAACCGTCCCGTAATACATTTGAATAAACACATGACGAATATGATCCATCACTTTAAGAAGCAATATACCCCAAGAACACATTGCTTAGCTTTCTTGGGGGATGTACATGTATAATCTGGACTTATAGATGTGAAATAAGAAGGGAGAGTAGGCCAGGTCCCACCACCTTCATCTTACACGCTAAGACTGGAGCGTGGAGCTGCGTTCCTTGGCTTCATTAAGCACCCTCTGGATTAGGTACCCCGCCGTGCCTACTCAAGCATTGCTCGGGATCTCAGTTTCTGTTTTTCTTGGAGTCTGTGGTTGTATCCTTTGCGGAGAGGGATGGAGGGAGTGCAGAAGGAGTACAAAGACGTCAAGATTGAAGCCAACACGATCCCATCGTCGTTTATTGCCGGGATGAGCCGTTCGATGTCGTCGATAATACCGATTACTTGAGATGGATATATCGATATAGCAACCATGGAAATCAGATGATCGGGTTTGGTTTGATGATGGCACTCCGTGACAGGTCACGTGAACTATGAATTAATTGCCGAGTCTCTTGGCAATAATAAGGTTATCCTTTAACTCCCCTGGGGGGGGGTGTCACCGGTGATCTTTCAAATTCTACTGTTGTGGGACTTTTGAGGTGTGGATGTCACAAGTGAAACGAATGACAATTGCTTCATTTAATTACCTCGTTTATTATCATTAAATATAATGCAACAGAGTATTGTTCTATGATACATTGTACAAACCGCCCCCTCAAAGACCTGCACTCCCACGTGGACTTGATTATACCTGCACCAAAATGTTAATCAGATGTATATAATCATGTATAGCTGTAAAAAATCAATACGATTTTTTGACTGGATCTAATAAAAATGTTCCCGACCTTAGCATGCATCAACTCCGACCGCTGCTTCATAATTTGATCCCCAGCCACCCCCCCCCCTCCCCCTCCTCCGGTATATAGAAAGAGAGCTACACTCCCATAATCTACTTCAACTCCAAATCCACGGCTGCCCATCCGTCTTGTTGAAGCCGGAGAGCGACTTCGCCCGTTGCTCTGCATATTGAACTGGCCGTTTCACAGGAGCAGTTGTAATTTCCCCTTGTCGTTCCGGCCCGCGGGTCGCCCTGGCGCCGGTGGCGGTCCCTCCATCGTAGCCACACTGGGACCACGGAACGGATAAGTGATTACCCCCGCCCGCCTTCCACCTGTCCTTTTCCCATCCTCCTCACAGAGAGCTCCCGGAGTGAGTGGGCCCTTATTGCTTTTTTCTCTCATTCTCTAGCAGTCCTATCTATTTCCTGTAATATAAAGTCTACTTGTACTCCAGCCTGCCATCCCATGCTCTCCTGCTGCCCATAGTCTTGCATCATTGATCTTTATGTCTCCCTCGCAACGTCTATCTGTCTATCTGGCACCCCTTCTGTCTATAGTTCTGGCACCCCTTCTGTATATAGTTAGCTCCACGAGTAAGCTTGGATCAATCGACACTAAGCCCCTCTTCAGACTCAGTCTACGGCCCTATCATTAGATTGTCAAATCCACTTCCAAAGTTGTCCACTGTGTCGATTTACCATCAACATCTTTTACCCTTCCTCAAGTATCCCCCTATCATCGTCAGCTCTATACCTTAATTTAGTCCAAAGTGTCCGGACACGAACCGTGGAGAAATGACCCCAGACGCATTAAGGCCAGGTTCGTCCGGGTCCCCTGTTACGAGAACATTATTTCAACACAGTTAATTAGTGAACACCAGCTATACCACACGCATTGTTTCTCGAGTTTCTATGTGATACTAAAATGTTGAAAACAAGTTCAACTATTAGTCATTATTATTATTAATTATTATCATTATTAACTGCACAAATTAATATCCAACGATCATACAAGTCCTTTAAAGGCAGGACAATGTACTTTTGATGGCTCTGAAAATAGTGGCAGTAAAAACGTACTTAGTAAGAAGCCCAGCAGGTTAGGATAGTTCAAAGCATTTTGAGAAACATTTCTCTTCAAAGTACTGCGGTTATGGAACAAGATATCTCTTTGTGCCATTGCATCAGATTGAAACAAACTAATGAAAACCTTCCAGCCAATCTCATACTATGTTCTTCTCCCCTATTTCTAACAGCTTGCTTTATTTATTTTTTCTCGTCCATTTGTCTCTCTACATCGGCCTATTTTAATACCTTTCCTTTTTAAAATGGAAAGTTTCCCATCCCCGATCCCAGTGGAGCACTCTAAAGGTGCTCCCTCCTCGTCCCTTCTTCACTATTTGCCGTCGATCACCTTAAAACATAAAATTCAGGAATAGAAGCTGTGATAGAGAGAAAGGCCCATGAACCTTCGTTTGCTTTTTACACATTAAAGCACTGCACACGTTCGGTAATTGTCAAAGTCTAACTTTGTGTATCCCAACATATATGCATGAAATAACAACCTATAACAAATTCGGCTCAATTTGTCATTGTTGCAGGAGAACAATGAAGGAAAAATATATATATAAGTGCTGTTCAACTTTGGATTTTTTAAGATGCATAATAAAATGCTTCAGGCCTGAAGTATTTTATTTAAGGGGGAAATTACCTCTTTCTCAAAAACTATGTTACTTCAGAGGGAGCTGTTTTTCACAATGTTGTATACTATCATGTTGTATACTATACTCTCCATTGCTCATTACAAAAAAGGGTTTTATTCAAACAATCTTTTTGAGTAATAACCAAAAGTGTTCAGTACCTTTAATACTCGATCAATCCTTCAGCGTCCCACCGTCCCCGGATAGGATCGTAAGGCCCAAATTCTCACTTCAAATAACCGGCTGTGATGAAATCATAAACATACTGTGCACACTGTGTTTCTGGGGTGAGAAGTGGTGTGGGTTTGGGTCCCGTCAATTTATAATTAAACGGGGGACGATTCGTTGATTTGGAAGTACTTTTCTGTTCGTTGTTTGTCCATCATTATTTTGTCAACGTAATTGCTGTTTCTGTAGTGCATACAAAATAGTAATGTATAAAAAATATTACATAAAACAAACTTTTTTTTTTTTCTTTAACCAGTTATTTTTCTGCATGTACCTACTATGTATAAGTCGACGAAGATGCTAGTAAATCTCATAAAATCAAATAATTATTTCGTTCGGGAAAATGTGGAAAGTATTTATCTTATGCCGAAACAAAAGTACAAATTCAGTTCGTGTTATAATGACAATTTGTTTATGTTACAGATTAAATGTTTTAGTAAAATGTGGATCCGAGAAGCGTTACTGCAGTTACGTTTCTCAAATTCTGCAATCCTTTAAATATCGCTGATAATCCGGAGCGGTAATATGTCCAAGCAGGAAGAATAAACCCTTAATATATTAAGTTAAGTTACCTTAATATATGTTGAATTAAAGGCAGTGGACACTATTGGTAATAACTCAAAATATTTATTAGCATAAAACCTCACTTGGTAACAAGTAATGGGGAGAGGTTGATAATATAAAACATTGTGAGAAACGGTTCCCTCTGAAGTGACGTATTTTTCGAGAAAGAAGTAATTTTCCACGGTATTGATTTCGATACCTCAGGTTTAGAATTTGAGGTCTCGAAATCGAGCATCTGAAAGCACACAACTTTGTGTGACAAGGTGTTTTTTTCTTCCATTATTATCTCGCAACTGCGATGACAAATTGAGCTCAATTTTTCACAGGTTTGTTATTGTATGCAAATGTTGAGATACACCAAGTGAAAAGACTGGTCTTTGACTTTAAAACAAACGAACGGTTCCCAAAAACAAAAGGTTTACTTTGTCTGTAATCGAACCTTGCCAATTGGCACAGTTGGGTCCACGGTTCCGGTGAATTCCTAATTACGTAGTAATAATCCTTGCCAACCTATTGTGCTGGCGGTTTTTTTTTTGCAGCAGGTCTAAACGTTTTCACTCCAATCCTCTGCGTCCTGCCGCATGTTTTCACCAATCACCCGGAGTATTATTTAGCCTGAGTGTGCATTTTAATATTGATGGATATAATATGGGTGTAGTGAGGAGGGGGGGGGGGTGGATATACCAGCGCGGTAAATATTTAGCCAGCGTGGTAACCAGTGATGAAGGATCGTGCATGAATGATCGTAGACTTCAGTTCGGAAGAGCGTCGGTTTGGAGGATAGAGACAGTATTTACTGGCGACGTGAATTACCCCCGGAGCCTGGAGTGTTATGCAGAGACAGAGTTCCCTGGTGTTAGTAGAATTGACGACTATCCATGCACTCGCTGCGCACGTATGAGTTTTTAAAGAGCCGTGTATGCAACAAACATGCCATGACATTGATGCGTAGAACTCATAATTTGAAGTTCATATTGACCTCTCAAAGCTGTCTTTTTATACAGAAGGAGGGGTGCGTCTTACTTTTAAATTTACCATTATATAAAATGCTAATATTATAACATTACTTATTTAAAACGTGTGACGTCAGAGCAGAAGTGTAACTAATAAAAACAAAAAGCTGGCAAAACCAAATCTCTCTCTCTCTCTTTTACAACATTTGGTTTCTGGTTAACGTCTTACGATCTACACCAAATAATTACGAAATTGTGACCCCAGGTGTAAACTTGACTCCCTGCTGTAAGTAGTGAAAAAAAGAACAGCGCCCCCATTCCTGACACTTAGGTATGTGAAATCAATCGTTCGTCTGCCTGAAACGGACATGTTCAAGAAATTTCACATGAGGTAAATGGTGAACAGTATGGTGAACGTCCGACTTTACACTGATACAAACATTCGGCCATCTTGTCGACGTCATAACCAAACCAGGCGCGGGGTACAAACAGTCTGCCCCTGTAATGTAATAACAACCAATTGCTTATTGCGTGTACAGGGTACACGACTAAGTTGGTGGGGGTGTGCCAGATTGACTCCAACTCAATATCACCACTGTATGGTTTGCCATAAAAGGCAAAATCACGTGATGTTAATTCGAATGAAAGGGTAAAGTTGATTACTTGATTGGCCCATATTCAGATTTGATTGGCCCATATTCAGATTTGATTGGCCCATATTCAGATGCAACCCAATAATATAAAGAGAAGTTTGAGAAATAATCAGCATTTTGCCGATGGGACTGTCTGTGTTATTTATGTTTATTGAGTCGCACAAACTGTTATATGCAGTCAATCGTCTGAACGTCGTCCAACCAAAGTGATTTTCATTATATTAAAAACCAAGGGCTATGTCCAAACGAGGCAATTCATAGGCCACCATTACCAGGCCATCTCGAAGAATAAAATCCATTCACATTTCAATGTTCACATATTTTTCTTGGTGATCGTAAGACATTGTTCAAAGAATTATTCCTGTGCTACTAAAGTGTACATTGTACTGTAATTGGTTGCCTTCTAGTTGCCTGTAAAAGCATGAGTTCTACCTATGTACAGGGATTTTCCTCCAACGTCAACACCTGAAATTTCGTCGCTGCTTTGTACAAACAGTTGTAGTTATGTTTCCTTTATGATGCTTTGCCGACTATATTCAGATAATTCAAATTAACATCTTATGATCTCAACAAGTTAGATGGCACTCCCAGAGCTCCGTACATATCTATTGGAAGGCGAAATTTATGAATTCACCGACCTAACAATTGGCTTCAGTAATACAAACATAAGAACTGCATTTCCATAGCTCGGTATATAGATATGCTTCTTGAAAGAAGACTACTTACTTTCCCATCCTATTCCAAAATAAAAGCAGCTTCGATTCCTTCTTGGGATGTGTAATTTGAGGACATACATAGCGCTACGAAACCCGATTCAACATTACCGACCAAACACTAAGGAGTGTTTATTCTGTAACTTACCGGCTAGCCGTTCAGCTAGAGCCCGGCCCACACTCTTGAGTTGGTGGAAATGGAACTCTAGGTGGCTCTTTAAAGGGCATCTTGTATGTCTCTACAATTTGTGTTTTGTTTACTGTGAACAAATCTAAATCTGATTCTGAATTATATAGGGTGCGTGCGTTTAGCTTCCCTGGGTCGACCCCGGTGTGTGGCGGTTCTTTTTCCCAGGACGAACGTGGGTAATTATCTGCACACGTTCGTCCTGGAAAAAGAAAACGCCACACACCGGGGTCGACCCAGGGAAGCTAAACGAACGCACCCATAGTTGATTAAGCATCCTGGAAACATCACACCAACTTTGTGAAGAGAAGACAACTTATCCTTTTTGGGATGAACGCTAAAGAGTACACTGTTTGGTTTGGGTGTATATACAGATCAATTAACCCAAACTAAATAGTGTCATACCATGTGTCCAACATATTTAAAAATGGCTTCTATGAAGAAATTTCAGTTTTAGACGCAGGAGGAAAAGTCCCAGGGAACCCCCTTAGTAGGTAGGACTGAAAACCCGAACCAAATGCAAGGCTCTGGTCCGGGCTTAAAGTGGGATCCACAGAGGTGAAAGTGCACTACGAATCATTGTACTAAAAATTCACTTATTTGCTACTAAATATTAGCATTCACAGTGCACAAAACAAGTTGCTGTGCAAAACTATCGTGGACGAAATCGTTCCCTGTAAAGGCATAGCAACATTTGACAATTATTGTTCAATTAATGTACGAAGCAATCTGGACGCATCTTTTATAACAAAGGCCCCTATACTAAGGAAAGAGCTGTACTGTGCTCATTACCGCGCTGGGTGAATTATACAAAATGGCCCCGAGAGTAACTTGAAAAACTCATTTAAACCAGCTACTGAAAAACAAAAACTCCTGTACGTGTTCTCTAACGTTCAGGTACTAATGAGGATCCGGTATTTACTGGGTTATACCCGGATCGCTTTTCTCTAATACGGAACATGCAGACACACGAGAACGGTGTGTTTGGATCGATGTTCCGGCGATCCGATACCGGGCTCCACGGCTCCGTCGACCCCCATCGGTTTACACCCCCTCTGTCTGGGCCCTCGTCCCGTTGACGTGGTTATTAAAGGGACATGTTGCCTTGGATCGGGCAAGTTGGTCTATGAAAAGCTTGTGTATAAGAGTTTGTTATAAAATGCTTAAGTTGGAAAGATATTTTAAAAGTAGAATTATGATCGACACAAGTATCACTCGAAATTGCACGGTTTTCCTTATACGTCGTGAACTAACACTGTGCGTTAATTTGTGTGCAGTTCGCACAGTAGAAAGAAAACCACGCAAATTCGAGGCATTTTTGATAATTAAATTCTACTTTTAAGACATCTTTCTAACCATGTGCATTTTATAACAAACGGTTACAAACTCTTTCTATAGACAAACTCGTCCGATCCAAGGCAATGTTTCCCTTTAAAGAGGCAATGGACACTTTTGGTAATATTTTTCAGAGACCAGTGTTCTCACTTGGTGCAAGGAGGAAGACAATTATTCTGTCCCAACATATTATGTATAAAATAGCAGACCCGTGGACATTTTGGCTCAATTGGTCATCGAATTTGCAAGAGAAAAGCGAAAGAAAAAACACCCTAGTTGCACAACTTTATGTGTTTTGAGATGCATAATAAATAAGTCTTTTGTTATTTGAGTGAGAAATATACCTTTCTCAAAAACTATCACAATGTTTTATACTATCAACAACTCCCCATTGCCTGCTACCAAGTAATTTTGTATGCTAACAATTATTTTGAGTAATTACTGAGAGTGTCCAGTGCCTTTAAAGATGCACTGTGCGCCTGGACAGTGAGACTACTAATATGGGAAAGGGGTCTGCTCCTGCCGGATACCCGTGAGGATAACAGACAATAGGTTTGGAATTGAACCAATTATTGCTAGCGTTGACTGTTAATGAAGAGAGGTTGGAATTGGCAATGGATGGGTGCTATGCGCCAGTGCGTCCCATGGCTGACGGTAGACCGAAGGCTAAACCATTATAAGGGGCTAGTCATCCACCTGTTGTATTTTAAATGATGATGAGGTTTGGGGATGATGTTGATGATGATGATGTGCAGGATTAGGAGCATTGAGGTAGAGTTGGTAAGAGGATGAGGAATTACTGAAATGGGATATGTTGATATGGCCTATCGGTAAAGATTACGAAGGGACAGTGAGAGTAAAGTTGGGCAAACGCCCTGTTCAAATATTTTGTTTGTTTTTTTTCTTATTTGGGTGGAGTTGAACCACGAAGTGCCTTGAATTTGTAAAACCAATTGATGTATGTCTATCATTTTTGTTAGCGCAATAACCAATAACCTTCGATACGTTGCCCTTTATAGCGACCAGCACCATTTTAAAATAAATTCTCACCACCATGGTGTCGTCATCATAATCGTCACATGGTCATCATTCTGATCCACAACACCAAATAAGGTCATTGTTTGACATATGTTCATGGTAAGGATGTTTTTTAAGGTTTGGTTTACAAGGACTTGGGACAAAATCGGGACTAGGTAGAAATTATTGATATCCCTAGTCACCTCTCCGTGTATTGGCGGACTGTTACCATCCTAAATCGATTCCTACAGTGTGGTCAAGGTTGTCGTTAGGGTTGGTTTCTGCATGAGTCTATTGAACAACCCCATGACGTGGTAGCCATTTTGTTTTCCCCCATTCAAAATGACTGCCAGCAAACCGAGGCTGAAAGAGCAGAATAGTATGGTGCGTTTTGGTGTAATGAGAACTGGTGTTTATTATTGCTGTTTAAGACTTGGCACACGACACAATATATTAGTGAGAGTTATATATAGATATCATAATTATTATTATAAATTGCCATAATCAAAATCATATTAATGCCAATCACTTCTATCATTGACGTTAAATCACCATAATCATTATCATGATACTTCTTCATCACAATAGATGGATTACAATACGCGTCATTGACCGCCATCTTTGATGTAAAACAATGGAAAAGCGCACGCGTACGCACGACTCTCAGCCAATGATAGCTATTCACGGGTGCACAATTCATCAAAGATGGCGGCCAATGACGTGTTTTTGCAATCCATCTGACGCAACATGCATTAATTTACTCGAATAACAGTGAGATTCATCATTCAACATCGGGCATTTTGTCCGGCGGGAAAACACAAAGGGCCTCCTTCGTAATTAAGGGGCAATTTTGGTTGAGATGGCCGTGTGGGCAGGCAGATGTTTTCTCACCTCTTTGGGACAAATCATTTCCGAAATCATTATCATTTTTTTGCAATTATTTGAACTGTTTTTCAATCAATCCAAGTTTAACTATCACTCGGGCCATCCCATGAAATACCATCTTCATGTGCAAACCTCGAGTCCACATATATTTTTCCCTTGTTGTTTTTATTGTTTAGTCGTATACACTTTAGAAAATTGCATTGTTTTGAGTGGTTTTACTGTGCATCAGCAGAAACAGCTTTCATGCCGAGATGATTTTTACCCTCTATAATTGTAAATAAATAAATAAATAAAATAAATGAATAAAAACTGTAAATACAAAACAAATACAATTTATGTATTTAGTTTGCGGTAACACCATGTGTTTCTACTTGCCAGGTAGATAACGTTCTTTTGAGAACTTGTCTTGCTATGTTCTACTACCGCAGAGCAGATACACAATATTTCTAGATCTACTACTTTCATTTTTATTAATGTAAATTTCATCATTTGGACCTACCAGTTCATCAACAACCATGAATTATAAAGGGTCATTGCTAATAAACGAAAACCCTCATTAATAAATCATGAACACTGCGGTGTCCCGCGCAGGACTGTGGGGGAGAAATACACACACCACTCTCGGCTTTATCGCATGGTTTAGTTCCAGCACAATGCAGGCACCGATCCGCACAGGAGCGTGGAGGAGGTTTAGTCCTGTTACCATAGCAACCGGCATCCTAGGGTAGCTCATTCACGCGTTACACTAAAAAAGAGCGGTGTGTGGTAGTAGAACATATTATAGCAAGACAAGGTTTCTCTTGAAGACGAGCAGAGTTTACTGTTCGAAACGTCGAGACCAAACCGGCTCTTCTCGGAGCCAACGCTCCTCCCAAAAGAGATTTTACACATGGTTGTATAGAGAAAACATGTTCTTTAACTCAGGAATATAGCGAACAAAAATATCAAAATTTATTGCATTTAATGGGCAAGGCAATGTTACAAATAGAAGTCGTTGATATGGAGAACCCATGTTGGTAAACAAACAAACAAACATAAAAACAAAACAGACTGCTCATAAACCAATCTAAAAAAACACATCATATACACAGACAAGCAACGCTAAATAACCGATGATGAACAAACAACCCGTAATTAAAGCAACCGATCCACGAAAATTCGCGGACATTTTTCCAGACATTTTCTTAATTTTGTATAAGCTTTCCCAAAGTTAAGTTAAGTCTTTGTTATCTTGGAGCCCATACCTTATTCCCGGTCCCCATGGACCACAATTCCATAGTAACCTGCCTCGATTTAAAAAGCATCCCGGTCGCTGGTAAAACGAAAACACTCCCAATTAAAACCCTCGATGGTTTTGGGTTATTATCGCTACGTCGCGTATACTGCTGATGTACAACTAATTGGAAAGTCTTTATAAAAAGACAAATTTGGACTGCGACAGTGACAAATGAAGGTACGGTACGTGTAGGCCCATTGAATTAGAGAGCGACAGGGTAGCGTAGGCAACGGTGGAGGGAACAATAGCACTCAAGTCTGACTTGTTTACCGTATTCCTTCCACTAAGGTGACTCTATTGTCACCAGAATTTATCAGCGAGCGGGCAGAAATTTCTTATGGGCGGCGACGACCGACCGAAGAGCGGAAATAATAGTGGGGGATGTTTCGAGTTCGCCCGTGCCCTGGAGTACGGTTGCACGGTTAAGGTGGCAGGATAGAACAAAATAATATGTAGAATTGTAGAATGTAGGATTTTAAGGGTGGAATAAGTTCCCTTCATCACCGTTCGATGCTTGATGTAAAATAACAGCTTCATGAACGATATCACATTTTGTCTTGTTAATTGTTGTGTTTGAATCTATTTTTATCTTTGTTAGTCAATGACCAATTTATTACCTGCATATATCAACCTTGCCATTTTGTTGTTGTTTGTGTCAGTAGAGGTTTAACCGACGTGATTGTTGTACACGTTCTGCGTCCCATAACTAATGACGGTTAAAAACCTGCCTTCGATTTATTAAGTTCTATGATCAAGAGAGGGCGCTAGGTAATCAGTTGAACGCAAGCAAGTCTTCCTGTTCTGAAATTAAATAACTTATTTGGGGACATAGATTTCGTCTTTTTAACAGGATGTCGTGCTTAAGTTTAATTTCATCTAAACTCAAAACATGCCAGGTGTAGTGCATATTACGGAACAATTATGTCAAACAGCTCAACTGGTTTTACTCTTTTAGGCTTTTGAGGAATATTTTGCATTTTTATCTTTCAGGATTCTGACGGCACCATCGTCGACCGAGGGTTCAAAAGGGTAGCAGTGGTTGAAGACTTTTTCGATATCATCCATGACGTGCACGTGGGTACCGATGGGCGGAGTGGAAAACATGCCGGACAGAAGAGAACATACCGGGCGGTGAGTAGGCCAGGATTCACGGTGTCACATTACTCGTAGAGCATTGCATGCTGTCAAAACCAATATAACAAGGGGACGGGGGGGGGGAGGGGGGGAGGGGGGGGGGGTAAGGGTTTGTCGCCATCATGAGCGGACGTGAATCTTTCTCCTGTATGTGGATGTAGGAGAGAGAGAGAGTGTTCACAATCTGCTGATGTCATTGCCTAATTCATGTTGAATTATGATTTGTATAATAATCACAGTTATGATAAAGTGAGTTCGGTCACATATGATTTTCATTATGGATTTATAAATATCGCACAATGAATGTTCGTGTACGTTTCCGTTATGGATATTTGATATGTTTTAAGGGTGGTTCAACTTACTCAGACCTGGAACAGCGGAGATGAGGGACCTGGGGAAGACATTACTTCCCCCACCCCATCCAACCCAACCTTAACCTATCTACCAAACCCTCACCCATCCCCGAAACAACGGTTACCCTCACCCACACCCACTAAACCCCACCCACCCAACCCAACCCTCACCCGCAACCCCACCAACCTCACCTGCAACCCCACAAAGGAAGCTGTAATCTAGTGTAAAGAGAGGCACATAACTTTATATAAAAGCACTTGGACTTTGTCGAAATGGAGCCCGAAGTTGAAACCCATACACCATACATGATACATCGAAGATCAGAGGGTGTGTCCGTTACCCCCAAAAAGGTTCCTCTTTTACATAAAATACCCCCTTAATCCTCTAAAGAACTCAAGAGACTCACATTAACACATTGAAGACACAATAGGAGGGGACACCATGCCATAGAGCACCTCACTGTCTCCTTGAGAACATTTTGGAAGTTTTTACTCTGATGACTTATTTTTCCTGTTTGTATCAAATACATAAACCGTAATACGAGCTTTTAATATAGCTCTTCACACCGCTACTATGGGTGTGTTAAAGGCGCTCAGTATTTGTCCCTGCAAGGTATGTGAAGCTACGTGTTTGAAGTATGACACCTAGTCTTCAGAGTATCCTTAGAATACAAAAAAGTGGAAGTGAAGATCCCCATAGGTAAAGACTTGGGAGACAACTTTAAACTAGGCGTAACAATGACTAATATTAGTCGGTTCCGATGTAGTAAGTTTGAAGCCTTGTGCATCTTGCCGTGTTGCGGTGTCTCATCACGGGGGCTCAGACACTTTCAGGACCGATACGGAAATAACTCCATGGGACACTCTCTTCCTGCGATTAGTGGTCGCTTTATTGAAAACCATAAATCACACCGGACACCTGCCACTCATAATAATAGACGGCATTTTGACCGCTATAACAATCGTTGTTGGGATACAGCGGTTACAATGACATCGATATAAATAACTATTCTTTCAAGAGGATACCCGTAGGCTCAACATTCCCTTGTAGAGACGTTGTCAAATCTGTCAAACTTTCAATAAAAGTTCTTGAGGTGTCCGTAAGACGATGGCGAATATTTTGGAAAACCTAATGGTACCTGTGATATTTAAATCAAAAAAAGAAGCGACTGTGTAAAACTCGTTAGACAGACGCTTGGACCTATGAATATAAGAGTCATAGCCCAAAAAGCGGGGTAAATAGTTTTGTTCATAGTAATTATGAGGCATTACGATATTCATAAGAACACACACCTTAAACAAAGACAATGCTACAACACAAAGACGTACCCTTCCTTTTTGTGTCAAAACTAAAGGAAAGGAGCTTAATCTATTAAAGGTTCCGACTCGCCTCGTCATACAAATTTTTTGACTAAAAGAAAATAGTTTGACTGAGAGAAACTTTTTTTTGTTACATCCTCCAATCCCGTGTAGATTGCCGAGACCTACGCCTTCTTGCCCCGTGAGGCGGTGACTCGCTTCCTCATGAACTGCAATGAGTGTCAGAAGAGAATGCACCTCTCGCCAAATCTCGCCACGCCTCACGAGGGGAATGGTCACGTGACCGAGGAGGAGCCCCAGAATAACAACGGTTGCGCAGGGAGGGGAGCAGACGATGAGAGCAATAATATTGATTATAATCTACCAATAACAACAACGTACCTTAATCAGCTGAGAAATATGCGACTTGCTAACAACAACAATGGGGTAAGTACAATTTGTAACATTCTTTTGTTAACTTTCAAAGCTCAAACACTCCTGCTTATGTATCTGAACTTGTTCACCATTACTCCCCCTTTACGATCATCTCAACAGTCATTGCTTCCCACAACTACAGGAGCTTCTTTCATTGTTTTATGGTCAAAGTTCATTCGCTGCCCCATTTCTTTGGAATAATCTTCCTGTGCATATTCGCCACGCTAGTTCTTTACACTGTTTTATAATTCATTTGTTTGAAGTTGCTTATTTTTCATCTACTTATTTGTTATATCCCACTTATTGTTAATTTCATTGTTCTCTTCATGCGCTTAAAGGCTTTTGCATTAGGCACTTTACATATTACTTTCTTAATATTATTAGTAAGTAAAGTTACTTGACAGTTTAGAGTCATCTTGTGCATGGACTACTTACGCTGTGTCACCAATCGGATACATGTATAAGGGGCCACTCATGCCAAGCTCGGACTTCTGGTGCCAACCTTGGCGTTTGTTGGCACCAAGAAGCAATATTCTTACTCACACAGTCAATCAATTTATGAGGGTGAGGCACAAAATATCGCCCAAGGTTCGGGTACGCAGATGTTTTTTGGGGGGAGGGGGAGGTAGCGAAGGCAGTTCTTCATCGGTCGAATCTTCCTAAAGATGGAATAGGTTAATTTCGTTTTCCTATAAAATCAATTTCATTATTATTTTATTAATATAATAAGATAACTCGACCTTCAACCCTCTCGCTCATCCACTTGCACCCCATCTAAAGCAGTTCCAAAAACCAATTAAGCTTTAAAATGGCACTCTAAGCCAAAGGAACACGTTGCCTTGGATCAGTCGAGTTGGTCTTTTAAAAGCGTGTGAAACCGTTTGTTATGAAATGCAAATGTTTAGATAGATAATTTAAAAGTAGAATATAACGATCCACACAAACATGTCTCGAAATTGCACGGTTTTCCTTTTACGTTGCGAAGAAACACGGTCGGCCATTTTGTGGAGTCAAAATTTTGACTCTATAAAATGGCCGACCGTGTTATAGTTCGCAACGTAAAGGAAAACCATGCAATTTCGAGTCATACTTGTGTGGATCATTATATTCTACTTTTAAAACGTCTTTTTAAACATTATGCATTTTATAACAAACGGTTTCAAACGCTTTTCAAAGACCAACTCGTCCGATCCAAGGCAACGTGTTCCTTTAAGACATGAATCTCAGGGGAAAGGGTTTGTGTGACTTCCTTGGACTTGGAATTCCTGCTGAGAAATTGAGAATATCTCCTCAGGCTGTTTTACTCACATAAATTCTTAAACTTGTCGATTTGAAACTAGATTTAGTATCATCTTGAGAGGAATCAATCTATTAATATGAATTGACCGGACGGAGAAACCAGTGAGTGGGATTTGACATTTTGTCATTTATTTTCCTTCACCGGCCATTCTGTATATTGGTCAGATAATAAATCTTAATTATTATAGGAGATGTGCAACCGTCCTCAGTTAAAATCACAGCAAGTTTTACTTTAGGTGACGTTTGTGATACCGCCATGAGAGTGTTCTGAAAAGAATCGGCGGTTGACAATTCAACGTTTCGATCAGTATGCTCATGAGTGCTTCAAGTTTTCCGGTGTTTTTTTTTATAGACACAGCACACCGCTGCGTCCAAACTTTCGAATTATTTTCAATATTCCTTTCTACGGAGGTTGTAAAACTGACTTGTCACACAGAGCAAGATTGTATTTAAAGATAAGGAAGACCAGTTTGAGCTAAGTTGTCAAGCAGGGTTTTGATCAGGTTCACTGAAATTGCTATACTCGACTCGCAGGATATCGTTTGTGTATTACTATTATACTCTTTTTTGTAGCAACGAGAATTGAACACTGGTTTTCTCTGTAGGGATAAGACCCTTTTTTGCCGGCCTCGAGCTCAGTATAAGACAAGCTATAATCGGTCTCTAAACTGTTTCTATTTTTCTACTATGCCGAAAGAGGATGTGAACTAAAAATGGAAAGGATGTTTGGCCACTAGGGGGCGTTTTGACCCAGATTGCAATGTTTACAAGTCTTATTTTTGTATACTTTACCACATTGAAAAACGTTTCCCTGACCACCACCCACTCAAGCGTGTCAGCCAATAGTCTTTAGTCTCATTACAAGCAACGAGATCGTCTCACACTCTGTGTTATATGAGTATCGGTCAATGTGGACTTGGCAGTGGCCGTATATCAACGACTGAATTAACTTGTACTCTAGTTTGGCATTCAGTAGCACGGTATTAAATGGAGTTTTGTAGTATCATCTAAAGCGGTTGAATCTCTTTCCATTTGGTCTGACAGTTGAGTCGTAGCCTCTTTAGTAGTCGTTGCCTCTTTTAATGACACAGAACCGACTTCAATTAGGTCCGTGTAGTCTCCGTCTCAATCGCACACTCTAGTCCGCAGTCTTCTTACAAGCCACTTACTTGTTTCACACTGTGTCCTCAAAGCCTCCTTAACTCGTCGCCTCTGCGTGACAGCAATGTCTGGCAATTCAGTCAGCGTAGCCTTCTAACGTGCTGCCAAGTCATATATTATTCAATCGCGGTAATATCCGTATGCATTAGTCTCCTTATGAACGACTGAATATCCTCTTTTTAATACCAAACTATAAACCCACGAGTGGTATTTGCCCAGCACCCCACCTAAACCTATCCCTTGCGAACAAGCTCACCCGGGGGACGTAGACTCCCCCATGGGTGGTTGTTGTGTCTAGTCCATGGTGGGGTCAAAGGTCACTGAATGAGACGCCATCTTGCTCCCTTGACTCACTGGGTCATAGTGCGAGTGGTATCTGCCCCCAGCGCCACACCCTCCCCCTGAGAACGAGTTCCCAGGTGACTGGACTCACCCCATGGGGGCTGCTGTGTCTAGTCCATGGTGGGGTCAAAGGTCACTGAATGAGACGCCATCTTGCTCCCTTGACTCACTGGGTCATAGTGCGAGTGGTATCTGCCCCCAGCGCCACACCCTCACCTTTCCCCTGAGAACGAGTTCCCAGGTGACTGGACTCACCCCATGGGGGCTGCTGTGTCTAGTCCATAGTGGGGTCAAAGGTCACAGAATGAGACGCCATCTTGCTCCCTTGACTCACTGGGTCATAGTGCGAGTGGTATATCTGCCCCCCAGCGCCACACCCTCACCTTTCCCCTGAGAACGAGTTCCCAGGAGACTAGACTCACCCCGTGGGGGCTGCTGTGTCTAGTCCATGGTGTGGTCAAAGGTCACCGAATGACACATACCATCTTGCTCAAGGCTGTCAGAGAATACACCGAGGATGGTTGGATCGAGGGTGGGTTCGTCATTGGTGGACATCCATCGATCCACCCGGTCCTTAATTGCTTTGGACAGCTTTCACGGGGGAGAAATCAAAGGTGGGTTCACGAATCAGCTCTGAGTAAGAAAAAAAGGACACCGTCTTTAAGTTATACCTGAAGGAAGCCCGAAGTGTATCCGTTTTGGGTTCCTTGGAGTTTGAGACGAGGAAATGAATGGTCAATCGGGGTGGAGGCTAAACTCAGATGGGGGAGGAGGCTGCATGGTTCAAGGTTGTTCAAAAGTCGGAGAAGATGTTTTTTTTAAACATGATCTTTCTGGTGGCTCATTGTTAGATCGTTCTCATTTGCTCTTTTCCTTAAAGTCATTATTGGACACTATTGGTAGTTACTCAAAATAATTATTATCATAAAACCTTACTTGGTAATGAGTAATGGTGAGCTGTTGGTAGTATAAAACATTGTGAGAAACGGCTCCCTCTAAAGTGAAAGAAGTAATTTTACACGAATTTGATTTCGAGACCTTAGATTTAGAATTTTTGAGGTCTCGAAATCAAGCATCTGAAATCATACAATCAACTTCGACGACCAATTGAGCTCAAATGTTCACATGTTTGTTATTTTATGAATATGTTGAGATACACCAAGTGAGAAGAATGGTCTTTGACAATTACCAATAGTGTCCAGTGTCTTTAATATAAATGTATTGAAACAGATTTCTAGGTCTTTGGCTAATACCCTTGTGAACATTCAAAATGTTCTATCTCCAATGTGGTGGTTACAATTTTCTCCTTCAACATTACGGGCCTTTGCCGTAGCCGGAATGTTCTCTGTTTTCTGATTTACCTGTCGTTTTGAAAGCGTTTCAATGTTTGGGTACAGGCAAGAATTGGTTTTCGCTTCATACGCCTAGGCACGACAGGGTTATTGAATAATCGTTGACATTAATTTTAACCCATCAGTTTGTTGATGCCAGAGGAGTTCTACTTGGTCAACATTCACAGACAGGGACGTGGATTCTGAAAAATGGAGCGCCAGCCGTCAGCTCTCAAACACAGGGTTTGGAGTATTACTGCGACCGTAATGCGGAAATACACAGGCCATTAGACCAGGTACAACCCGTGTAAATTCAGCAGCGTCCTGGTACCACTGGGCAATGGCTTTTAGCTTGGAATCTTCGGGAAAGGGGTCCCTCTGTGGACAGACCCTTTTAGCGCGAAACCTTAAAGCGATGGAGACAATTTAAATATTTACTCATTTTGGTGTTTCCAATTTGGACTTGAGGTTTATATTGCCCTAGATGTGCTTCTGGTAAATGTTTGTTTGCGCAATATGAATCTCATGTTGTGTTCATTTGTATGATTTTCTTGATGGTATATTTATGATTATAAAATTGTAATGATTTGACTTGTAATAATGTGGGTTAATCGTCATTAATCACCTTACCCAGTCAAAAGCATGCCTGTATCGTGAAATGTAATTTGTAGTGATGTGTTTCTTTATTGTTCAACTAAGTTCCTATTAGTTCCTTTAAGTTTGTGTAATTTGAGTAATGAGGTTCTGTCATCTGCGTAATAAATATCAAAGTAAAACATTCATGATTTCTCATCCACCTAGAGCACCTTTAATCCTATCCTATTATAAACTACTTCAATATTAAATACAAAATCATCCTTAGATTGGAGTGAAGAGGGTTTCTATTGAATGTATACCAGGTCGCCATAATGTGCCAGGTATATCTAATAATTGTCTACCGTGCCTTTGTTTGGTGTGGGTCGCGATGAGACTACGAGGCGTCCCAAGGAAGGTCGACAACGGGGGAAAGGACGAAAGCACGGCGGGGCAAACTGGAGACAAACCAAAGATGGTCTTGCCATTGAAAAGCGTCAAACCTCTTGAGATTCGCGGCCTGCGCTCGGATGAGAATTCACATTCTGTTGTCTTCCTTCTTCTTTTTTTGGATGACTCTTAACCTCAAGGCCGAGAGGTTTTTAGATTTGGCTGTGATGGGATGCACATTAAGGGTGCGATCATCGATGGAAGGTGTACGGGTAGAAAATCAGATTAGACGGGGGAGCAGACAAGCGAGGAGACGGGGGATGTTTATAGGGATACGCTAGGGTTAGGAGAGAGATTGCACGGTAATTGAATGGGACCTTCGGTGTGATAAGGTTGCAGCTTTTTTTCAGACGAGAGAAATTGATGAGAAGGAATTGAGAATACATTCTCAAGGGGAAGTGACGGGGATGAAAGATTGTTACTTTGCGTGTGTAGTCTACGCGGAGATATAAATGCATAAAGATGTGAGAAAGAGGAGGGGAGGAGGAGGAGGAGGGGGGGCTCCCTGATATAAACCAGGGAGGATGAGGACGGTATGACAGTCTAAGATGTCCAGTCAAAATAAGAAGGTTGTAATGATAGCAAAGTACACATGTAGGAGAAAATATCCGAGTCGACGTAATGAAACATGTTGGCCCGGAAATTGTGCAGCGGTTGTTTTGTTGTGTTCGTGATGTGTTCATTTTCCAATAGGAGAAGGGGGGTTCCAAGTTTTTAATCTCATAAAAAATTTTTGAAAACATTAATGCTTGACAAAAATAGGAGTTGAGCACCAAGTGCAGCAATGCAAAGGTTTTGGAATAAATTTGGCTGGTAACCTTTGTCGGTCAAGCAAGATTTGTCTGTGTTTAGCAAGTTTTTTATGCTTAAAGGTTTTTGAAATTGGGTCCTGGGTCCAAGTACATTGCTTAGCTCATGCTTACGTTGGAATTCTTCTATTGTTGTTGCCTGTAAAGCTCGGTATATGCCTAGCCATTATTTGGGCTCAGGTTAGCCGGGGTTGTAGCTATTTTACCATTGCAACTCGTATTGCTTACTGCCCAGCGTGGTCTTTGTAGTAATCTACATGTGTGATTATTTAAAGATTGTAAATGTCCACAGGTGAGCTGCGTAATATCCTATGACATTTGTTTGTTAATCATTTCCTACTGCTATTTCACTGCTCAACTGCAAAATTAAAACCAAATCTTCTTGACGAGCAGGTCATTCGATATTGACCCATCTAGCAGAAGAGGGCGCCCTTCAAGGCGATCATCGAGTCAACTTCCTCATGAGCATAATTCAGTTTTTGTTTGAAGCAGTCTGCGGTTATCAAGACGCGCTGGCGACAATCTTCTTGAGAACAAACGGTCGACTCTTCTCTCCATAAGATTACTCATGGATTGTTCATCAATTCCTGGACATTATGTCAGTTTCCTTCGGTATCAATTTCGTCTTCACGCTGTGAGGCCTTTCAGGATAGTAGACTATGAATCCTATTTAGTGGCAATCTCCAAAAGAAAGAATGTTTGTTAAGGTTGAATGAGGGTTACTATCACCATAGTATCCAGTGGTCATTTTTAGTTACTTATGGATTGGAACCTTTTGTAAGCAGTGCAAGCCGTGCAATGTGATGTTGCCTGTGCTCCAGATAGTGTATTACTCTTCAGGTAAATTCTTGAGCCCCGTCACCCAGACTGGATCGAATAACCACAAAACACTGATACCAATCGCTTGGTTATCGACTAATCGATTAACATCGTACCCATTTGTCCCATGGTGATCGATCCCCAGTTCATGCCTAACGTAGGATTTCCGTTTACTCTGTAGAAAAGTGGAGTTTACATGTACCCCCGGCCCCTCATACCCCCATCAATCCGTCCTCGGCTACCCTCTCGTATTCCCGACGGACGTTTCACGTTTCCCCTCAATGTCAAAAGCAGTAAGTGCGTTTCCTACAAGTGTCAGAAGTATAGATCGGTTAAAACATCTTCGGTAAACATGAAACAGCTGTCGGATCTCCTGTCAGAAATTTTGCATGCTAATTTGAGTGCCCTAATATCAATAAGACGCATATTTTACTCGTAACCTAAATAAAATATCAATGAGTTGTCATTTTGAGACTTGAATATGACTTATACGATTTTGAGGAGTTTTGGTTTTGTGCTGTTACATAAAAAAATGAATGCATACATCGAAGTTATTGTACTGTTGAACCGCATATCACTAGTAACCCTGTGTCTGGCAAGTCAAATTGGCTCTCATGGATGGATAATGTCTTGTAACACAAGATTACTTCTATAGGCAACTAACTGCAGTGCTTGCTGCAGGATAACTTTTTCGAGTCCAACCTGTGAAGTTTTGTCGAAACGAACCGGATTTCTTTGCTAGGAGAATGAGTGGGGGCACCAGTTGCATCAATGTAAACTTTATGGAACGTTGGCTGGTATTCTGTTTTTGCTATGCAATATTTTCCTTAGCTTATCATTTTGTTGTGCTGCCACAGGCTTTATGAAATGGTCCTTGGTGAATTTAGCAATAATTGGACTGCGATCCGCATTGTCATTATTGTTTGCATCTTGCGAGCCACGCCCCCTTCTCGTGTCGTCTCCTGGAATCATGCCATTATTTTATCTGGGATATGATCGAGAGAGGGGGCAAAGTGGTTGCAATCCGACATTCAGAGAAGTTGATATGTTTTTGGAGTTTATGCCAAGTGCGTAGACTGACTGAATGTTTCCGGAGCTATGAGTGGTTTCAGAAGTACAGATGGTTTTAGGCTGAAGGGGTTGGCTCGGATGTCTCTTGTAATCATTTTTGATATGTGAGTCCAGGACTTTTGTAATACCCCATAGGAAAGCTTCACAATGGATATAAAATTCTCCCATCACCCTTTGAGACAACTTGCCCCCTACCCCCGATAAGGCCCAAAATGCATTCGTTGAATGATTCTCAGAACGGGTACAGTGTCGCCAGCTCTTCCTCACTACCCTTCAGGTTACCATTTTGTAGAAATATGTTTATTTGCCTCGGTATGCTTTAAAAATTATTGAAGAAAAGTTGGTGTGTATTAAAATACTAACACCAAGACAATCCGAGAAACGTTTACATGTGAACATCTGCACATTATGACTAAGAACCCAGTTTACTTTTAACCGCAAACCAAAATGTCAAGAGCCAAGACAAGCTCACCTCCTACTCTATGTTTCGTTTTACAAAACATGAGCACCTAGATATTTTCCAATCAATCATTCAATCGTTCAATCAATCAATCACTAAATCAATCATCGGGCATTATAGAGCGCCATCATTCCAGTTGCTTATATTCACAGCCCTATTGAAAATTCAAGTCAATCTAAGACACATTAGTTCACATAATGTAATGTAAGAGGAACAAGTATACGTAAGCAGATTTTAAAAGGAGATGAGTCTTAAGTTAGCTTTTGCCGATCTGCAAGGAGTCCAGTGTTCGTATTAGGGAAATCATTCCATATTTGTGTTGCACATGAAGCGAAGCTTGCATCATCAGGGCCCAATTTCATAGAGCTGCTTAAACGCAACAAGTAGCTAAACACAACAAATGTATGCTTACCAGAACAGCGGTTACCAGCCAACATACCATGTCACAATTATTATTATTGTAAGATTATTATTATATTACCATGCAGTTCAACTGCTTACTGGTATCCTGCTCATTTCTGCTCAGCAGAAAATTTTTAAGCAATTTTTGGGCACGGGCCCTGATCAAGAATGGGATCTAATATCTAACAGTATAGTTTGTTCGATGATTCCAAGGATGGTCACAAAATGTGTCACACTGGGGCTGTACCATGTATAGTGCTTTTCATTTGAGAACATACCTTTTCAAAACTAAAGAATGGTCCATCATAGGGGGTGCGTTCGTTTAGCTTCCCTGGGTCGACCCCGCGGTGCTCAATGGGATATGCTTCATGACATCAACAGCTTGGGAACAAGTGTACAACAACAGAAACGAATGTCATCTGCTCCATTTATTCTTTCAATAATAGCTGATCAGAAATAGAAACCTTTGAATTAGCCGGAATTCCGTGTTAACACTGAACTTCCTGATTTAAATTCCAAACAGTCCTTCTTGATTTGAGTACCATTGACACCCTCGCCCTCCCTTTCCCCTTTCAAGTCGGTTTGTTAGAGCCCGGTCTTGCCCTCTGGATTTTGAGTTGCTTTGTGTATTGTTGGAACATCTGCGCTTTGTGTATATAGGAAATGTTAAAAGTTTACTTTATGTTCTGGAGTATGATTTGTGTTTTCCTTCCTGACTATACGCAAATCTTGTGAACATTGCATGCAACCAAAGATCACTTCTTAATCTTGGTTTTCTTATCCTATACAAACGTGTGATCACCTTTTGTGCCTTCTCAAGTCCTGCAGAAAAAAACATATCCACAGGCATTTCACTTGGGTGGGTTTCGAACCCACGACCCCGCTTTTCATATTACTTGTAAACAAGATTTGATAGATGTTTTGTTGGTTGACCTCTATTAATGATAACCGCTGCTAAATATATAGGAAAAGGACTGTAAATCTCGGTGCTATAGTAGTAAGAGTCAACTTCTCTAGAATCATCAGGTTCGAATCCCAACCGTGTATGGGTAAAACTAAATAATACAGACCCCCATAAGATTACCACCAGGTAGTATTTTCTCTGGAAAACTGACGAGTCTATTTACTCTTCTTTAACAATAATTCAGTGTGGCTTGGAAGAGTGAAGAAACTCGTTAACTTAATAAGATTCAATGATCATACAATTCCTTCTTACAAAAAGCTCATTGTGTAATATTGCACAAGCATTGCAAGAATTTCGCCACGAATGTTTTTTTTTCCGTCGTGTGAAAAGGGTACAGCTCCAAGTTTGTTGACAGCTTTTATCCAAAGCTCATGAAGACTGGTTCCCTTTAATGCAAGACGCTGTCAAGGTTCTATAAGAAGTCAAACATAATATATTCCCTTCGATTTATCCCACTTATCTGATAAACCGTTATGGACCGTTGACAATATTGTGTCAGGGGTAACTTGTAATTCCAGATTTGGAAGCTGTCAATCAGTTGTGGAATATACTCGCTCTTTCTTTCTCTCTGGGGCCCTGGCTCTAAATCGAAACCATCCTAGCTGTTCCCACATAAATCTGGCCAAATCAGTGAATAAACTCGCAAACAAATCTCCAAGTTTCTGGAACGAATTTTAGGTAATTTTCCGAGTGCGTTTGTCAGCAAATGTGATTACGGGGTTTCAGGGCGGGCCGCGTTTTGGTCACACTGCCTGGGGGTAATAATATACCCTGGGCCCCGTCGGGGAAGGATGTCGAGAGCCTGGCAAAGTGTCATCGTAACTTTGAAAAGTTAAACTTTGTTGGGAATGATTACTGAGCCCTGAGGAAAAACAAAGTTTTTTTATCAGAGCGCGCAAAAGGTCAGAACTAATCCGACACAGGTCGGTGAGACGTGTTTTTGTTAGAAGAAAAACAACGGAGGTAACGAATTGATCTGAAGCAGAGACATCGCTGCTACTTCTAGGAGAAAGTTCAGAAAGTTTCTATGATTTCCCAAGAAACCGACTTTATCTGTAAGTTTGGTGAAGCCGATATAGTTTAGCCGTCTTGGGAAGGCGAAGAAGTTTAGGTCAACACAGAAACAAATCGATCTGCTCACCTAAACACTGTCGAACAAACTTCCAATGAAGTAAAAATAGAACCAAGTTTAGTTGTGTTTTTGTTTTATACTTCTATTTATTTGTTGACACTTTATTTGTTGACACTTTATTTCGTTATCTCTGTTGATCTTTTACAAAGATGTATGTCATGGGTCACATGGTCTAGATAGCAAGGCTGATATGCAAATTATGTCATGATTATGCATGTCTCATAGTCTTCACGTGATTGGTTAACACAATGGTTGCATCTCTTTTCGTTGACATTATCTAAATCCTTCAAAAGCAGTCTTTAAAAGCTTTTTAGGGCAAGGTTAGGTTTTTAATATGACAAAAAAAAACATCGCGACATTGAGTTCCAGTGTGATCTCACAGAATAGCGCCCCCATTTGTCAAGGTTACGCAAGCAAATCTAAGTAGATGGCAGGTATCCCCAATCTTCTCAATTATTGTATAGTCATTTTGGTAGAGCATCTAAAAAAAAAAAGCTGAAACAGTTTAGAGCAAACGATAATGAATGATTAGCCAGGAACAGGCTTATTATGTACCATTTCTTTATCATTGAAGGGAGGAAATTGTTGCACTTCACAAAAACAAAAACAAATATTGTATTTTAATATTTAATTTTAACCTTTCACCTCTGTGTATTAAGCACTGATTTCTTTACTTACCAATTATATTGGGTTTGGAAACATATTGGATTGGAATGAATACTCTCTTCCAAAACACAATTTTTTCTACAATTTATACCTTTCTTGAAACATGGGATTTTTCTTCTTGCTTTCTAGTGCAGCCTTCATGATTGAAGATTATAGTCGCTATGCAAGACACACTGGGTGCGATAAGTGTGTAATGGATGTGCGTTGATATTTACTACAACAACACACGGGACCTACAGCTTTACGTCCCATCCGAAGGATTTAATAGATTGATAAACCACCCCTTTACCTGGCAATTATTGATTCCTTTGAAATGATGCCACAATTCTCGGTGACATCTTGCACGTTTACTCAACATCCATTGTAAGACCTCCCTCGTGAGTAATCGTGTCACCTTTGTCTCCCTTTCTCTTTAGAAGGTCACTCCCAAAACGGTGTTGTAATATTATTAAAAGGGGTCCCTGGTGATTATAATATGCCCCTGAGAATCGAAAGGAGACCCTTGGGAATTGCTGTCCCCACGTCTTCCTGAAGATCTTTGCATCATCCATTGCCTTCTCTCTCTCTCTCTTTTTTTTTTTTTTTTGCATTTAAATTGATACATATTCGTTTTGCAGTAACACCATGCTATACCTGCAGGTAGATTATGTTCTTTTGAGAGTTTGTCTTGCTTTATCTACTACCTGTTATCAAATAGATACAAACATGGGGCTACCGCAAACTTAATATTGATACCTGGCCATGCAATGCCTCAAACCCATACATTTCAATTAACTTCATGAAACCGATGTTGGGAGGAAAGTTTCAAAAAAGTTACAGCTTCAACTTGAAATTACATCCTTTTCAACCGAAAGAATCGGTTAACTTTGATTCGATTCTAGAAGTGACAAAAACGGCTCAGTCTATGCCTCCAGCTACTTCTTTGTCTTGATAAAGAGACGGGATGCCAGACCTAAATAACATTTTGAATTAAAAGTTGAAGAACTCTTGAGATAGACTCGGAGCTTCCAGAGTTTTCTTGGAAAACTATAAGAAGTCAGACTTCCTGGCCTTGGGGAACGAGCGAGGATAGCATTGTCGTCATCATGTTGTTGTTGTTTCTTTATCCGATTTTACGGAATTGGCTTTGGAATCCTTTAAATAGTTTGAAATAGAAACTGTCTTTTTGCCCATGACTGTTCTAAATTGTATTTTATTATGTTCGTTCTGTTCATCACCGTTGTTGTTAATATTGTAAACTTCAATCAGTGAAGAAAACATCATAATTCTTTGAAGACCAACCTTATTTTACTATATAATTTAAAGTAGGCACATTTTCTGTGTATGTTTAGAATGTAATTAGATTACTTTTAATTTAAGATATTCAACAAATTTTAATTTTAATAGAGTGCATAATTATAGGCACTCTATTGTTGTGTTATTGTGATGTTTTTCTTTCGAAATAATACAAAAAGAGTGTTTAAAGTTGCTATTCCTTTTGCAATTTTAATGGGTAAAGATGTTTACAGACACCCATAATGACCAAAAAGAAGGGGGTATTATTAACTCAACTCCACATAAAGGAAATGTTTGAAAAGAAGGGGTACAGATACTTCTCTGTCATTTTGGTGAACAACCCACCCGTCCGGAAAGCTTGATACACGGGTCATATTGCCCCGAGTAGTTACCCCCTTACCCTAGGGATAAGTGCCTGACACAATGCTTCCTTCATCGGTATGTACCTTGTCAATGTAAGGCTCTGTTCGTGGGGGTTGACGAACGGGTAAGCCCGCGGGGGCGTTGGTGTTCGGCGTCACGGTGAACTGTAGTTCTCGTAAGAAGAGTGCAGTACCTACTATGAAATCATCATAATAAACATTCATAGAGGTAAACCTTTGGATAAGTTGAAGGTTTGAATTGTAGAATTGTTTTGGGTTTTGTTTAGATGATCTTCAAATCAAGAGACTTTGGCAAGCTATCACATGGGGATAAAAACGCAAAGCTGGCAACAGCCAATCTCTCTCAAACACAAATTTGCTTAACGTCTGTAATTATGAATTGCACAAATCGAAAAATTTGTTTTCAGTAACTTGACGATGATACTTATACTAGTCATTTTGAAGTCAGTGGTTAGCTTGTGGTTGCAAGTTGCTTATGTTGTGGTTGTATTATTTGCTGGGATATTCCAAGTAAGAATACTGGTCTTTGACATCGCCAAAGGTGTTCAGTGCCTTTAAATTGAAAACTACGTTGTCTTTTCTGTTCATCTTCATGAAATGTTTCGGACTGACTTATGTGAGAACTCTTTGTTTTTAATACTATGCATAAAGGTGCCCCCCCCCCGCCCGCCCCAATTCTAAACAAGTTCTTTTCTGTACACCAAAATTGCCACTGTTAAACTGATTTTCAATGAGGATTTGTTTTCTTTTTAAATCCATTAAAAAAATGGAATCCTTACAAAAAAGTCTGGAATTTTTTTGAGGATGGCAATTCTGCTTATAGAGAGAAAAAAAATTGCCTTCTAAACACCCACACCAGTTTGACGTCCCACCGAAGCTGGCCTGAAACACTGTCAATCTGTACGGGGTGTGAAGGCTCAAGATGCCCCGGTCATTGCCACTCGGTATGCCCGGTGTTCATCAACCATCATGTCCCTCTCTAATCTATGAGCAATATTACCAACTAGCAGACGGATTATCAATTTGCTTCATTTCCTGTCTGGAAACCCTCAATATTAAAGCAGGCGATGCTGTTCCTTTGAATTACAATGACGGAGCGTCATACCCTGACTGATGGTAACCCCCCCCCCCCCCCCTCCCCCATTTGTTGTAATAGGGGCAAGGTGCTGGGGGTGATGACTAGGCCTGATGAGTAGGGGTGGTGTTCTTAGGGAGGTTGTAGTGTCTGGAAGAGGTACCCAGCCCCAGTCCCTTAAGACAATTTAAAGACAGGCTCCAAGGTGAATACAACACCGTTCTTAAAAAGAGTATGTCACAGGTTTGCATGAACACTGGGCGGCCATCTTGCGTGTTCACAGTGGATTTACATTGTCAAAGGCCCATTATTGTTCTCTTGCAACTTCGATGACCAATATTGAGTCAAATTTTTTACGCAGATTTGTTGTTTTGTACATATTATGTTGGCATATACCAAGTGAGAATACTGGTTTTTGACAATTACCAAAAGTGTCCATGCCTTTAATCATATCCTACCCAAAATATTATTGTTATTGATTATTTAGATAAAACAATATTACACTAATTGGCAAACGATTGTAATCGATTAAAGAAACATCCGTTTTGGATTCCAGCGACCCAACATTAAAAGATTATAATTATCATAGCCCATTATTATCCCACAGTGCTTTCATTCCCGGCTAAATGGATACCAGTAATTTACATAACAATAAACATACAGCTTTGCTCCATGTGCATGTTTCCCTCCATCATACAATCTGTTTTGAGAGGAATATCAATTTCTACCTTCAGCTTTTCAAAGTTAGTTTCTTCTTAAATTGGTCCAGTCTTCTTGTTATGTATCCCTTCACCCACAGTGGCCTGTAGCTTTGTTTAAGGTGAATTTGCATAACAATTGTATAATATTAAATATGCAAATAACATGTCATGTGCGCGAATGGACGAGTCCATTCATTTATAAGCGTTTCAAAATCATTGCAACAATGGGGCGCACTATGAATGCAAAGTACATCATTTCCAAAGGTGTTTTGTTTGGTCATTATTTAGAAATCTATGTTGCAATTTTTATGTAGTTTATGTCCCGGTGCTATTGTTTTTATTTTTATTTTAATGTAGATAGAGCAAAACGTCTTTGTGATAAGTTGGGGTGACATGTCGTTTCACTCAACAGAGGGCAGTATTGGTGGCAGACTGATAAGATAATAATAGTTATCCAATTAACAACCGAAGAAGACATGTAAATATTTTGACTCAGAAGACCTTCGTCATGATAGTGTTTCATTTTGGTTTAATTATTGAAACCGAAATAATATTAGTTCAAGGGAAAGTTTTCTTAAAGATTTAACATAAGCAAGAGAAAGTCGGTCTTACTCTTACTAACTTAGGGCCTTGTCACACGAGGCAACTTTGTACATGCAACTTGGAAGCAACCAACTGCAGTGCATGCGTCAATACCACTTTGATGGCCTAACGGATCATTTATCAAACAATGTCTTAAGATTCTCAAGAAATTTATGATAACATTCGCCTTGATTGTTCTTGTAGGGTTTTGTGCTGATCATTATCAATACAAAAAAACTCAGGTTTTAGCAAAATGACAGCTAATTTTACAAATAATAATTGTCCTATGGGGCTGCACTCTACAAGCATTTGACCCTAGTTGTTAAACACATTTGACGATTTTTTTTTCTTAATCAGCTGATATACTGAATTTGATCATTTTTACTTTCATCGTTGGTGCATATTTGATGAGGTACATGGTTTTAGGTAACGAATAGGCTAAATATAAATAAAATTGGGCCTTGGTTACCATGGCAATCGGTTACCATGACATGGGAACCCCTTGAAGTGGTTTTGGGACTGTGTATCAACTTCCCATTGCGGATTCTGATTCGACTCACCGTGTTTGAATTGATATTGTCATGGGTCGATTGAGCTCTTTATCGGCGTTCAGTCCTTTATAATGCCTCGTAGTGAGAGAGGTCACCTCGGAGTCAACTCGACCGTGAGATCTAAGATGCTTTTCGTTCGGATAAAAATGTCTCGCACATGGAAGAGTTAATTGTTTCATTACTTGCGCATCGTACCTAACACAGAGAGGCCGGTGTGGCGGTTTCAGTCTTCCGCCGTGTTCAGTTTTCCGGGTGACGTAGCCGGACATTTCAACACGTTGTTCGAACGGTTTTAGCTTTCCGGCGTGTTCAGTTTTCCGGGTGACGTAGCCAGACAAAAATACCGCCGCGAGTACCCTGGCAAGTACTGTAGTTCAGTGAAATAAAAAAAATAACTAAACAAATAAAATAAAATAAAAAACGGTAATAAATAAATTTAATAAACTAAACCTGAATAATAAAAACTTCTTCTGATTCTCTGACGTTCGTTCGGTATAAATACAGGATAATTTGCTTGGTCTTCACACCAAATTCTCTCATACGATCCACGCGTTCGCCGCTCGTTGTACTCGTGGACGCCGCCATGACAGCTACCGGAGAGTAACACGGATGACTCAATACGGCACTAAAAATGGACTACTTTCGCTTGCTGTGCGCAGGCATCGCATGACGTAATGTTACCGTATTTGGTCATTCGGAAAACTGAACACGGCGGAAAGTTGAAACCGCCACACCGGGACTCTACTTTCGGGTGCGGGACCAGGCTATACTGTCTGGTCATCTTTAACTCAATGGAGTGGCGGTGAAATATCAATAGTAGGGCCTACTGTTTACTTAACACGGTGGGATAGAGTAATGCTTTAAGTAATGGGTAGGGTTATGACGATGATGCACTCACATCCATTTAGAGTCAGGATTGTTACGTCGGCCTTAGTGTTGATATTAAAATGTGCTATTCATTGCTCGATGTGGTTTGAAGAAAGACGTGTTCATTCATTCAGTTCGTTTGACCTTATATGGTCATTATGGGTGCTACTCTCACTGTCACGTGATAGTTACATAATATTATAGACTAATGAAGGTGGTACCTTGTTGACGATTATGCTACGTCACAACTAAAAGTATAACCATCAGATGCATGCATTTCATATTCTGTGTTTATTGTTAATCTACGGTCATGCAGACACCTCATACTGCGGGTTTTACAGCAGGACGACCAACTGACACCGAGAACCATGAAGTGAATAATATCAGAGGGGGGGGGGGGTTAGGTTGTGAACACCGGATGCATCCATGACTGATCATTTTAATAAACTCTTGATCTTATAATTATGTCATATCATTTTACGAGCCACAACCAATCTTCTGCGATTTCCACACCCCCCCCCCAAAAAAAAAAAAAAACACCTAAAGTGATGGTGATTTTCCCAGTTGTTATTATTGAAATTAAAAATATAAAGGCCTGGTAAGGATTAAACAAAATTTAGCCTGAAAGCTTACTGATTATGAAGTTCATACTAGATCAATTTGTGTATGTAAAATGTTTTTTTATATATCTGAAATGAAGTCATATTCAAGAAAATTGTATACGCAAACTTAACTGATTTCGGCTTGCATCCAAAATTAAAGAAAATGTGTTTTTATATGTTTTTTCCTTCAATATTTTAAGTTTGATATGTTTAAATTATAACACGCGAAAAGTTTTTCTTTTTTATGATAACCAGTTTTTGATATTTTTATAATAAGCTTGAATCGCGAGTCTGCAGACGGCCTGAACAATGCGGTGCCTGTGGCCGCCTATTCAATCTATACAAATAAACCATGAATCGGTGATACAATAAGAACATCGACGTCATAACAAATTCCATCATTTTATATAAAGTTCCATACATGGTCATGTGCGAGCCAATATGCCTATTTATAATGTGTGCCCAATTCCTCTGAGGGATAACTTCTCGGGACCTTAACGAGAATCCCCGTGAGTTGTGACGTCAATAAGTTTACCTTCGGGAGTTCAGGGAGACTTCCTTTTACTTTGGCGAGTTGCGAAGACCGGAGGTGTGCTTCGATTTGAAACCTCCAGGTGAAGAAAGAAACTAAAGCTGGTTTAGGGACAGTTCGTAAATCACAATTTTGAGTCCATGGAAAATGTATTTTTGTATAAACGGAACTGTTTAAATCGGTTCAAGTTTGTTGAATGAGCTGTACATGGGATTTGACTTATTCAAAAAGCTCCCATCTGCGTCGAACATTGTGAAACGTATAGACCGTGTTGAATAACCCTTTTTGCTTTTGAAAGTCGCCATCTTGTAGGGCAAACCGTATGCACGTCAAAACGCGTACATGCACACAGCACGCAGCTTTCCCGGTTTGATTTCTACACATGCACGCACACACCCACGCAAACGCGCACAGACGCCATGTTGTAGGGCAGATATTTGGACGATGACGTCATATTCAATACGGTCTATTGGAAAGGGACTGAAATCAGTGACAATTGCGTCAGCTATTACATCATTCACAATCCCTTCTTGATACGCATCGATGTATCAGGGTAAACAAAAAATATATATATAACCTCTGGATGTATGAACTCCAGCTGAGTTCGATAATATTACTTACGAAAAGCTAAAGACCATGTGAACTTTGTTTACAATAAGTGTGACCTTGTACATTCTTTGAGTATTCTGGCAGGCACAATACTACACAGGTCCTATGGGAAAGTTGACATTTTGTGTCATATATTCCACACAAATCAAAGAACTATGAAAAGTAAAAGCTGGACAAGTTTTGAGATGTGCCCATATCAAAAGTTGATAAGAATTAGACAGTGCAATCTCCATAAAATATAAGATTTGATGTTTCCTTCCATTGAGCTGTGTACAAATCGTGCCTGCAGGAAGTCCAGGCTTTGTGGCTTTATTGTAAACATGAGATGTCACAGGTCACATCGTCTATACATTGCTTTCATAGGTGGTGGTGGACATTTTGAGTTACTCCCGTTCAAAAATATTTGTGGTTGTTTGATTGCTGTATTTACAAATGTTGTTCAACAACAGAAGTCAGGAACATTTATTGCAAGTAAGTAAAAAAACTTATTAAACGAAATTAAGTACAAATGGAGGTTGTTGAGCACACTCTGCTGTGTGAACTGCTGGTCCAACAAATAAAAAGGGTAATTATGAAAGTCAGTTATAAGACCCGGTAACCCTAAATTGCCTACATTTTTAGACATCTGCTTTTCTGTGTCCTGTATGGTTTTGGTTTATGACCGCAATGAACACGAGCTGGTACCTGCTTAGTGTTGTTGTTGTATTCAAGGCGATCATGAAGTCCTCAACCTTTACCCTTCGTAGTAGCATGTACATGTACGGTCGTGTGACTATAACCCTGGTTACAAGGTTGAAACAAGTCATTATGCAGATCTACCGAAATAGACTGGCTCCCAAACGAATCACTAAACAAGGATAACATTTTGATGGATGCCTGCCGTTGCCATGGCACCCTTCGCCATCCCCCTTTTGTTGAAAGATCCCAAGCAGAGGGACATGCAATTAACATTGAGGGCTGCTTTGTTGGCATCTCTCTGCAGGTCAATACAGGGGCAGGCAGCTGGGTGTCTTCAATATACCCTTTTAATAAGGGGGTAGCATTTGCACCCCTCGCCCTGGCTATATACATTTAACACTGCTTTGTTCTGAAGTCATAATACAATACTACGGTAACTTCAGTGGGACCATGGTGGGACAGTGAGGGGCCAGGAATTGCACCCTCGCGGTGGGTGTCCCCCTCGCCTCCCGGTACCCCGATTTGGGCCCGGCTTGAGCCTCATCATAAATCTAATCTGTGTCGCGTGCCGTACTCGTTCCTGGTGTCGAATAACCCTTGGCCCCCGTGACCGCTCGCGTGGTCATACTGATTGGATTCCAATCAAAACGACGACTGTTGCGTGTCTTGTTTGCTTTTTGCATTATTCGAAAGTGCGTTGCGTTTTTAGTTTCTTTGTTTGGTGTTTGTTTGTTGTTTAGTTTGGGGTTCCGGGTGTTTTTGGTTTGTTTTTGGTGTTGTTTAGAACGTGTATGGATTGTTTGATCATGGATAAAAAGCGCAGTGCATTTTACATTCTTTGTTTTTTGTTTTCTGTCGGGATGCTTTTTGTTTGTTGGGATTTGTTGGTTTGTTTGTTTGCTTGCTTGTGTTTTGTTTGTTAGGGTAATTATTGGCTTGTCCCCCCCCCCTCTCCTCTCTCTCTGTTTTCTTAATAAAACCACCACAACTGTCTCCTCCCACTTATAATATTAAGTACTACAAAGTTATTTTGGAACTAAACCCTGCACCGCGAGACCATTGATTCATGCTCCTGTTACATAAATGTTATCAAATTGTAAAACCTTTCGAAAGTGAACACAAAGCTTTCAATTTTGCAATAGTTTCACTTTTATCGTTGGCTGGGGTCTGGTTATGCACTGGTTATGTTTTTCGATGACAGGGGAGGATGCCTGTGTATTTTTCCACAGAGCTCGGAAAAGTTTTGGGTATACAGTGCAACACACATCGGTGGTGTATGGGTAAAAGCAAACATTAATTGTCATGAATATATATAGGCCTAATCAACAACAAACGAAAACATGACGAACTCTTGCAATATCTTTGTAAACTGAAACAGCCGTCGATAAGTATCTTTGACAAGAGTGGATTTTCACGTAGTGAGCCCTGCTGGGTTAGCAGTTAGTATTGAAAATATCCCCCTGGTCCCAACGATCCATTAGATCGGTTGAGTCCTATACATGTACCCTTAGTCCAACCTCCAAACAAGGATGTAAATGCGGGCACCGGTTTATGTAACAAAGGGTCACTTCCTATTCTGCAAAAATAAAGCGGCATCGAGTGGTACTTTTGAAGGGGGGGGGGGTGTGACAGTGCTCGCCAGTGGATAACATCTGAGCTAGTACATGTCGTGTGAATTTATAATGTTATTTAGATTCGTAGAGATAGGTGTGTATATGGGTGTAATAGGTTTGAGCGGTGACGGTACAGTTTTTGTGTTGTTTGGTTATCCAGTGTGACAACATGATAATCATGATGGGGTATTAACTCGACGGGTGAACTAATTAAGAAGGGTGTGGAGAGGTTGGGATGGATAGAGGGGAGACCATTCCGAGCTGGGTATGATGTACGATAGAGACAAAGAGATGTCCGGTTGGGCGAAGGGTCATGCACTCCAAACCTACCCCCTACCCAAACATACCTGAAATTGTTTCAAAGTGTTGGATTTCTTTGTTACGCCCAACCAGTTTAAAGGTGCTTTAAAGGCACTGGACAAGTTTAGTTTTTGAAAGACCACTTGGTGTATCCCAACATATGCATCAAATAACAAATCAGCATTTGGAATCAATATTGGTCATTTAAGTTGCACAAAAATAATGAAAGAAAAAAACACCCTTTTTGCACAAATAGTTTGTGCCTGCAGCTGCCTGAGAAGGCTTCAGGGCTGAAGACTTTCTCCGGAATATTTTACGGATAAAAAAACCCTCCCTCAACAGCTCCGCTTTGCTCGTTACCAAATAGGTTTTTATGCTGATATTAATTTGTGTTAATTATTACCAAACTTGCAATATGATCATTGATCACCGTCAGGGCCGATCTAGCAAATTCTACTAGTACTTAATTGTGGTTGTTGTTGTTGTTTTTTAACTTTAGTCGCACGTCAGTCAACGATTATACATTTTAGCACAACTTGGCTCCCTTGCTGCCACAAAAACACAATAATTTCCTATCTCAGTATCATGCATCATTCCAATATTTTTTCCAGAGCAAAGTTTGTGGATTAAATGTTTTCCTGACGGGTAGGAATGTAGTCAACGGAAATACCAAAAAAACAGACCAAAGCATTACACCGGAACTCCTACGTGAACTTACAACCCCCCAAAGTCCAGCATTTTATGAAGGTGTGGATACAAGGGAAAGACGTTCAAGATTTGATGTCATAAACTGTAATGCCACCCCCCCCCCCCCCCCCCAACGAAAGAGGTGAAATAAGGAAATAATTCACAGTGGATGAAATTGAAACCCCTACTGTATCCAAATGTCATTTCCTGTGGGGCGAACAATGAGGGAGAGAAAATTATAAAATTTCATTTTTAAATCGCGACAAAATGCCCCAGATAATCTTTATTATCAGTCTTAAATGGAAATAAAAGCTTCTCAAATTTCCCTTGTCCATTTTCGAATTATCAAATGCCCCAATAACAACGTCATTGTCGCTTCATGCTGCCTATGAATTATGAACCCAAATAAGGAAGTTGAAATGCACTTTTTTCAAGTTGAAAGTTGAAATTACATAATTTGTTCAGCTTTATTTCCTTTTTTGTTCGAAGAAATTCTAATCATATCTTTGTTCCCCTTTGATCACGTGGGAACTCATAGCCAATCAAGCAACACCAATTAGTCATATTCGTGTATGGAATTTAGACAATGACACTGAATTTATTTTTACCACGCCAGTAGTCATTGTCATGTGATTGTAACATTGTATGGGGAATATGACTATCTGCAGTAAAGATTGTGGTGTTACAAAAACATAAATCTACCCGTACAAAAATGGCTGTATGCACCGCAAACAATAATAGGGCCTTCCTTCGGTTTACAGCAACTATGCGGTACCAGCATAACGTTCTCCGAATCCATGATATATTAACATGAGAAACCAAATACGATTGGGACCTTAAAAACTCGCTGGTAGTCCGCTTTACAATGTAACAATCCGCAAACTTTAGTTCAATTCATCAATGGTTTGTAAAGAGTTTGTCAACTAAAAGTTGTCTGAACTTGCTAACATCTTACGAGCAAATCACACCCAGCGACATACCAATGAAAACAACAAATTGCGAAAACGTTACTATCGTTTATGTCTTGCACCAGTTGAGATATCAGCTAAATATTACGTATGAAAGTTCTCACTCTATCGAAACATAACCCATGAAGCTACCGAACCATCCCTTTTCCCGGTGTCGAGCCGTTGACATGAACATTGCCTAGAGTTAGAATCATTACGAAAGATAGGTTAGTCTTCGTCATGTCAATACTAAAACTTCTGTACTCTGAAGATGTTGCATTTTGTTTTACTGTTCAACTCACCCAAAGTTTCGATCACGATACTTCATCAAACATTTATATACACATATTTGTCAGATTATGAATGTTCCCACATTATTAAACTTACACAAGATGCAGGCTTATATTGGTTTGTCAATGAGTAAAGCCATTGTGACGTTGTAACAGAGTGTTTAACCATGCAAGTTTAAAAGAACACTCAACATTACTTGGCTTCCATTGCGAAATGGTTATGAAACGCGTCTTATGAAATATCACTTCATGACTTCTGCATATTTGTACTTTCTTGTGGTTCGTTCCTTCTTTCAAGAACGCTCGAACAAAGAGCACAAAGTAATTAATTTTAATGACATGAGATATTCTTGCACTCATGTACTTAAAGACATCGCTGCTGTGCGGTGGACAATAGAAGAAAAGTTGTTATCTCTAATAGACTAGCTATCGTCCCATAGCATTGTGCAATGAAGAGAAACAACTCCTTTTTCTTTCTCACTGCCGTCCGAAAAGAGAAAAAAAACACGAAATTATTTCCTGTGAGACAAGAGGCCATGATGTCCACCTTCTCCAAGTAAAGTCTCCCCCATCCCCGAACAAAGAGAGGCATGGGTGAGGGTTTTGGCTAATTAGTCCGAGTGAGCTACCACTAGGGGTCTGGAGGGTAAACCAGAGAGCCGCTTGCGTCAGGTCCATTGCCTCCTCACCAAGTTCTCCCACTCTATTTTCTTCGGAGTCTTCATCACCGGTCTCCATCGCCCCGGGCTCCTTCGGGGGCCGAGGTGCCAGCTTCCAACTCCCATCCCCCATGCGTCCACTCATTATCATTCGACAAGCACTCGGCGTTGTACCCCGTTGCCAATTTAAAAATATAAAAAATATATAAAAGAGCGAGTCAACCAGACGTGGAGAGAGCACCCGCTGGCGTGGTCCATCAAAACCACTCGGCCGGTACGACAAGCCTAGCCACGTAGGCACACTCATTCCCCGTGCTGCACCTCCATGACGTCACCAGCGGAACATCTCCTGCACCCCTACGCATGCTCAGAGAGGGGCACGGCTAAGTACCCTCCACGAAAAAACAAAGCCTTTGTCAGTCACCTCCGCCGTATTGATTGAACCAGGGTTCGGTACCGCACTACTGCTAGTTTGCTTCCCCGATCGACTCACTCGCTGCACCCCGTCTACAGTGCCGGTGGATATTACTCCATTAGAAACATACTGTGTGCTCCTCTTCGAAACACCGAACGCCAGCCCGTACCAACCCCGTCAGTCGACCCACCAGTATCTCACTCCGAACCGCTCTCCACCATCTTACCCAGGATTTCACCGGCGATTTGGACTGGTTTTTACCGCTGATTATATAAATAATTTTTTTTTTTTGCGAGAGTAGTGGAAACATTTTGGGAGTACCGACACTGCACCTTTCCAACTCAACACGGGCACGGTGATCTGGGCAAGTCAGCTAGCATGTGGAAGCGAGGACTGCGTAGAAAACCGCACGCTAAGGCTGAGGTAATGTGGTATGACGTAGCACGTAGATAGAAGCAATTTTATTCACGCAGGCTAGTATACCATTTTAAATGGTCGTGTGTGATACAACCCCCTTTAGCTCATCAGATATTGAGTCTTGTTAGTAAGCATTTATTTACCACGATGACATAGGTTCATTACGCAGACGAAATATTACAAAACAGAGCATGATGCGAGAAGGTCAAGACGCTTCTTCTTCCCCCACTGTATCTGTCACCCTGTATATCACTCTATCTATCACCCCACGTCTCACTACGTCACCATTAACTTCAACGCGTGTCTGTGTATCGATACACAAAAAGAGTTTGTTATCAGACTCTGACAAGCGCTAGAATAAAACCAATTCATGGACCGTGAGAAATTGCGCAAAATATCGGCTAAACATCTCCATCGTTTGGGATGTAACACCCGCAACTCCGCATTAACGCGATGTGATATTGCCTTTTAAAAATGGCGGCCGGGAGGGCACACGCATATATAATTAAACCCGCTGCATACCCCCATCACTATACCCGAAATATCTGATCGGAAATTTTATAATCAACAACGGCATGCATCTCATTAATATTTTGATGATAATGTCGGGATATCGGTGAGAATTTATGGCAGATATTTTTTGATTGTGAGCGATGTGGAAATGTGAGATTTTGCGGTCCATATGGATGAGTAAAAATGGTCGAATTGCCGGTAGAGAGAGGAACTGATATTGTACACACAGGGTGCGGCAACGTACCCGCGCTATAATTACCATCTGCTGCGCATTAACGCTTGTCTATCACTCCTGGTCGGGCATTCATATGCAAATGCTTTATGATCCACGCACGGGCCATGCCATTTTCATGCCATTGTGCGCAGGTCATTTTTATTTCAGTTTTTGTTTTCTGTTCATGGAAATTATTATTTTAAGCTGGAGGATTCCCAGCGGTTTATACAGCGGCTTCTTCCAACACAACCTTGGATTAATATCTTCATTTTGCTGCGTTCGTTTTTTGCCAGTGAGAACGTCCGCATATTTTTATCAATTTATTTATGGCAGGCTAAATTGGCCGGACTATCCATTACGTACACTGGACTCACTGATTGGTGTTGGGTTTAAGAACTCCTCGCAGGTTGAAGCTTACTAATTGGAGGATTATTTGTTTTTACAGTAACTCTCTGCTCACACACCCAGTCCACAATTAGACGTCCCTGTACCCAAAGATATAATCCCCCTATATGCTCTCTCATATCCAAGTCACCATCGTGTCATCGCATTAGAACATCAATCCCATTGACTTGAATACACTGTTTTGTATACATGTACACTATACATATACTATGTGTACAACCTCCAGGCCAAATATGTAATGTATTTGTTAGGATAGTCAGATGACCGTTACAGCTCTGCATAATTATGATATTTTGTCTCCCCCCCCCCGGATCCCCTTCTGCCAGTCCTCACGTAACAAGATGCGGGTATATTTTTTTCGGCACTGGCGGGTATGCGAGACGGGTGGTGTGGCGAGGCTTAGGCAGGGGTGAGAGGTTCAATTTGGTTGTGGAGGGGAGATCGAGGAAGAGGGATGCGAGAGGGGAGCCGGTTTTTTCATTATGCTGAGACTTCAGATGGATGAGGGACATGACAGGGTGGCGTGACGGGGCAAATGGGGTGCTGGCCACTTTGGGGAGAGGGGTGGATTATACGCGTGGAGCTAAATTAATAAAGGGATTATTTAGTTGGGTTTTGACTGTGGGAAGACTGGAGGCAAGAACATAAAATAGACTGTTGAAAAAGATTGATGACAAAACAGTTTGAGATGTTGTGATGAAATATAGATGACGAATGTGAAGATTAGACGCAACATTGAAGTTTGTGAACTAAAAGAGGCCTGCTATATTTGCAAAGTTTGTTTTGTGTTTCATTTCATTTCAAGACATTTGTTTCCGTTCATTCCAACAAAATAACAAAAACAAAGAACAGTAAGAGGATAATTGAAAATGGGGGCATAACCAGAACATCCACAACTTGTGGTAGGCATTCCTAGACAAACAAAAACGCAAATGGACCAACTTTAACATTAACAAGGATAGTGTTTCGTTCTTAGGAGAAACATGACAGCTAATGGACAGTTGTATATACGACTTGTGGCAATGACAAACATAATGCATGTGTGTGAAACATTATGGGTTGTTTTTGTACGCTATAAATTGGATACATATATCCTGATGCATTTCAAGTTGACACTGTCGCCAAAGGAGGGAAAATTTATCATTGTTTCCTTTTCATTATTGAGCTTGTTTTGTTCATTGAGTGAGCGATTAGAATTCGTTGCCAACTTGCACTCGTGTGACCAAGATTCGTTTTTGGCTTAAAACCAGTTTCCTTGTTATACAAATAGTTTTCAATTGTCATCAAGATGCTATATATTGTCATCAGTCACCACATGGCAAACATCAATTTGCAGTCCATCCAACATTCTGTTTAAATTTAAGAAAGTACTCTCGGTGTTTCCAAACACATCAGAAATGTTTAACATTTAAAACAAAAGTAAATTAACCAGTATCAAGTGTTTTTTTATTTAAGCGATTTTAAAATATCGTCCATAAATCTTGGACAATTATTTGGAAAAGCTCTTGAATTTATATTAATTATGGCAAGTTGGGAACCAGTAGCAACATTTAAGTTTTTATTAAATAAACGAAAACTTTACCAAAGATTTAGTCCTGCTTTTAAGCATTCGAGAAGAATCTGATAGGGTCGAAACGTCGGGCTATTAGCTTTTCTTTTGCATAACGTGAAAGTATAGTCCAAAAAGCGAAAAGTTTTACTTTTGAAAATTTGTGTATACCAAAATCAGCAATTTCTCAAATCAACATTGACATGTGAATTTTGTTTTCTCTGGTTTGGTTCTACTTGGATGAATGTTTTATCCACAGTTAAAACTGAACACCTCATCTAAATTTCACCTCACACCCATCGACAATGTTACACATTTGGATTAAAAATGAAAGTTCTGCAAAGTGCAGTTTACACAACGTGTACAATGCAGTAACTATCGCTTTCACTGACTTCGTTTTTGTATAATCATTGCGCCATCTTTGTTGTTGCTATCAGTTTTTGTCACGTTACCCCACAAGGAAATACTTCAGGTCCTGGTGGGTTTTTAATCTGATATGACACATGACAAAGGCCACCATTTGGTTCCTCTTTCATAGCAGATGATTCTTCTGATTTTAGTTTCCCTACATTTGGCTTTCGGTGCCTCTTGTTTTTCCTGATCAACTCCTTTCGATGTTTTTATACCCCACCCTCATTTTGGTGTAGGCCTGCATAAACTTCCCATCACCCGTTCTTTCGATGTGGTTTTGAAATTCAAGGTGGGGTATTTGGGGGAAAATTCCCTCCATACAATTGGTGTAACAAAAACAAAAAATGTCATAAATCATGTCATGTTGAACTACTATAGAAACCAGTAATAATTTTGGCTCATAAAGGGTTTTCGATGGGGAATATTTTGTTTGGCTAAAATGGAATATTGATTTTTTTAATGATAACAAAACCTATGTAACATTAATACTTAGTTGATAGAACTGATCCGAGTTTTGTCTCGACGTTTCATGTCTTCAAGAGCTATCCTTAGTTATCCTTAGTTTCATGTTAGTTTTTAACTTTAACTAATTCGGTTCAAACCTTTGAAAAGTTTTAAAAGGGGACGTTTATCCTTTTAGATCGTACTTCATCGATTCAAAATCGTGCTTCATCGATTCATTTCTTCTTACAAAAATGCTCTGCTTGGAAGAGATTTGATAACTGTGGTCTGAGCAATCTTTATCAGATTATCTGGCTCATGGCTTAATCCAAACTCTGTGTTCCACGATTGTGTTGAAAACATTTTCGTAAATGAGCATAAAGTTTTGCTTCATTTCAGACAAGAAAATGTTGTGATTTGAGGCATTGCATGGTTAGGTATATATATTCGTTCTGCAGTAACACCATGTGTGTGTATCTTTACCTTGCTGTGTTCTTTTAAGAACTTGCTTTATTCTACTACTACTACTACTATTCTACTACTGTGGAGTAGATTTTCAGAATCCTATAAACTTCTCAGTTCTGAAAAATCAAACCACTAAACAAGTGCAAAATTAAGAATCTGCATATTATTTTTAAAATAACTTTAAAATTATAATGTTTTCATTCTCTTGCTATTGATGAATGGTGAAGTGAGTGCGTTTTGACAGACGTGTATTTAGAGAAGAAACCACAGCAAATCATCTCAAGTGTCCGTCTCGAACAATTTCAATCACACTTGAAGAAGAAGAAAAACGGCCGACTGAGAAAATGCTCTAAGAAAATAAAATAAATTTGGCGGACGCCAATCCAATTTCCTTTTTGCTTTATATGCAATTGTATTATTCGTTTCCTGTGAGGTTGGTTTGTTGACGTTGTACCACGGTGAAACCCCACAACGTCGTCATGGCTGATTGCACAATAAATGCGACGGTATAGCCGTGGATTTTGGAATTATAATCACATTGGAAATTTCGTCATTGTTGTTGTTTTTTTTTCTTTTTGCCGATTTTCTTTTGTGGAATATTTCATGATTTGATTATAACAGCGCGGTTATGGAGCCGAGTGGTGAGTAACAACTATGTTTCGAATTTACTGATGTGCATATAAAGGAATCAAACCCGAGGTTTGAGAGTTAAGGCAATGCTATGATCTAGGATTGCCTCCGTGGTTTCTTTTCATGTCGTCCACCTCTGTGGACCCCGGTTAGAATCCCACCTCAGAACATGGAGCCAAAGTTGCATGTGGATCGGGGTTTCAGTCTCTACCTAATTGTTCAGGTTTCCCCATTTTGGAGTTTTTCCTTCCACGTCTAAAACAGAACATTTTATCTTGTTTCAATATTCATCCCGTTATTGGTTGCCTCAGTGGTTTCTCTCCCTGCCTCCACCTCTGTGGACCCGGTTCTAATCCCACCTCAGATCTGGAAGATTGCATGTGGATTTGAGTTTTCAGTCCCTACTTGATTGTGTGGGTTTAACCAATTGAAGGTTTCCTCCCAAATCTAAAACTGATCATTTCTTCTGCTTCAGATGCTTGATAAAGTTTTCAGACTCAAATATTTCAGTGAGACAAACCTCTTTCTCAAAAACTACGTTCTCCGGAGAAAGTATTTTCTCACAAATGTTTTATAGTATACTATCAACAGCTCTTCGTTGCATGTTACAAAGTTATTTTTATGCTGTTATATTTGAGTAAATACCAAACGTGTCCATTGCCTTTAACTTTTGCTGCATTCTTCCCCAAAACATTTGCTCTATTTTGAGGTCATATTGACCCAATGTTCCAAAAACATCATTCATAGTTTTCAAAAAGTAACATGGAATCTGACTGTTTTCCCATCACATGAAACATGTTTCGATTTCCAGATTAGACACAACAGGGTAGCAGTGAGGGTCAGAGGTCAAGTAATGTATCCTGGCCCTGTATTCGAGGTGTCATGGGGTCAAATATCTCTAGAACTGTCAGGAGAAGATCTGATTTGATTTGATTTGAATCATTCAGAGATATAATGGCATATTGGCAATAGGGGAAAGACAACATCAGGTATTTAGCCGAGTAGCGCATATTAATGTTGCACAGGCTGCATGCTCCCCACCAGGGAGCTGAGATGGTTTAAGGAGTGATTTAAGGTCCAGTGACCAGGGGTAATAATGTGAAGCGCTTTGGGACTCCCTTCGGGTGTGAAAAGCGCTATATAAAATGGGTTATTATTATTATTATTATTATTATTATTATTGTTATTATTATTATTATTATTATTATTATTATTATTATTATTATTATTATTATTATTATTATTATTATTATTATTATTATTATTATTATTATTATTATTATTATTATTATTATTATTGTTATTATTATTATTATTATTATTGTTATTATTATTATTATTATTATTATTATTATTATTATTATTATTATTATTATTATTATTATTATTATTATTATTATTATTATTATTATTATTATTATTATTATTATTATTATTATTATTATTATTATTATTATTATTATTATTATTATTATTATTATTATTATTATTATTATGAAAACAGTTGAGGTGATATTCGGTAGCACACACCTAATTTTTTACTATATAGCAAAGTATTATTATCATAGGAAAAACTATAAATAATTGTCAAGTTGCGGGTACAACCACGGTTTAAATCTCTTTTGTGGGAGTGTTGGCTCTGAAAAGAGCCGGTGTGGTCTCGACGTTTCGAACAGTATACTCTGCTCGTCTTCAGGAGAATTCTGTTTTTGTTTTAGTGTTTCTTACCGATTGGGTAAACAAATCAGTCAATATCTTCAATTTTGTGGGAACAATTTTGTGGGAACAAGTCTTGAACCGAAAGAATCTACAAACAAACATCATTCTGTGTATTTATAAATAGGATGTGAAGCGGCATGTCAGTAGACGTGAGAACGGGCTTGACAGTTTAGACGTGGAAACAGTCACGTCACTGTCGACACACATGACTAAAGCCAGGTCTTACTGTGACAATCTAATTTAGTACATGATGACGATGTTCGGGAATATCTGGCGGCGATATCGGCGACTGGAGAGGGAGACTACAGGGAACTCTGTTGGATGATTCACAACAACGCACTCGCAACGCAATCCCCATAACATTGTAAAGTCGTCACTTCTATTTCGGTTACCTTGTGCCAAACGTCTTCCTCTAAGGACTACAACTACTTCTTCAGAAGAAGCTCAAAAATTACCCTCAGTCGCACTCCCCCCCAACCCCCATCATGGGAGATTGTGAAGACCAAATACACCCTTTTCACCGCCCTCTCTCCTTTATTCCTTATAACACTCAAGAGAATGGAATAATGAGCCAATTAAGACCAAATAATAACATTCAAATGTACACAAATATTTTCAAACCGTAAAACTAAACTCATGACGTCTTTTGAAACCCCAAAAATTACTAGTTTTGATTAAAAACCGGGAAATGGGAGACGGCAATAATTGTTTGTTGTGAAACGGTCCTTATAGTTTTCAAAATGATTTTTAAAATACTTGTACATATTTCGACGATTTCTCAACTTCGAGAATGAAACACGAATATCGAATACAAAAGTTGTTGCCTCTGCTGATATAGTATGATTATAATTATGGGTTTCCCTTCTCTCTTTTGGTCACGCAATAAAATTAAAAATTCACGAAGATTACAACATCTCAAAATGTGCAGAACGTATAGTAGGCCTACCCGAGACAGAAACGGTCTAAGCTTTCAGTCTAAAAACCGTCAACATAATTCTTTTTACAAATTGTCCCCTACCTTTCAGCAGAAACGATCACACGAGAACTAGTCATGCACGATTCATGTAAATTAAATATAACCAACATGTCTAGCCGCATGACTTCAAAACAACAAATGAATTTTGAAAGGTGAAAAAAACTGTCGCATTTGGTTCTGGATAAAAAAATTGTCAATCACTGCCTGCTTCTTTTCCTCCCTGTAAAGTTCATCAGAATTAGATTCGTCTTATATTAGTTGCCGATTCATCCTGAGATTTATTCATGGGAAATGTCATCCCATGTATTTCCCACTCTTTGTGGAATAATGTATGAAATTCTGGATATGTTTACTAATACTACAGCCCGATTTACATGTGTTACAGAGATACCTTACTTCCAAATCTCGTAGAGAAAGACGAGAACCACGCGGGGAAAAAATTACAAGAGGAGAGTTGACAATAACAAAATATGATCGCGTATACAATCTGTGACGTGTACTCTCGTAAATTTGCGTAAAGTATCTTAAGATCTCATTAGATCTTTGATAGATGTGTGCAGTTTGTCTTTAGGTTCATAAGTTGTAGGACATTTTAGGTCACGTGTATGCCCATTTTTCTGTGTTTAATTCGAATGCCAAATTGAAATTTAAATTGATTTTATTTTCTTTAAAAAGTGTGCGTAATTTATTCGTGGATCATTGTTTCTGCAATATGAATTGCAGGACCAAAATATTTTCATTTTAGAATTTTACTTTATTTTATTTTCTATTATTGGTTAGAACTATTAGGTTTTTTTTTATGTTTTTTTTTTTTTGGGGGGGGGGGGGTCAACACAAAATTCCCACCACCAAGCTCTGTCCGCCCTTGTTAAAAACCACTGAAACTGTTAAACATTACTGATCAGATATTAACTTTCATGACATGATACACAATAAAATTTAATTCCATTTTGTCTGTGTGAATACGATACCTCGTATGTCTGGCGCGACCTCAGCTCAACAAATAAACCTGGGTGTTTAGTCTAATACATGCGTATAAAGACTTGCAAGCTAAGATCCAATTATTATTTCTCAGAAAAGTGTTCTAAATTCGAAAAGACAGACTTAAATCAGAACAGAAGTCTGAATAATTACCATGATTAACAACTGATACAAAAAGATTTATTCATTAGACACGATTTGCGCGGTTTTCAAGAGAACCAAGTTGGCCAACAATTTACATCCAATAACATTTGACAGTTAGCTTAGGGGGTCGATTTCACAAAGCGTAGGACGCATTATAAGATGGGTTGCCAACAACCCCATTATGATTTGTGTTGTGGCATTACACAAAGATGCTGGGGTGTCATGTGTGTCTGGTTTGACCTGTCATGTAATCTTCGTTTCTTAGTCCTTTTAATTATGTGAACTATTTTTTTTAATTCGTTTACTTCCGTATTTGGATGTGTATTTTTAGTGACTATTGTTCGTTTGTCTCTAAACGTTCAAGGTACTTTGAAACTTTGAAAGTGCCTCCACCGTGTTTTCCGTTCCACGGGAAAAGTTTGGAAAGTAAGTTAATCCGACCCATACTATTTGTGATACAAAAGTTGACCTACATGGAGATATAACGTATAAAATTGGCAAAATGTAAACAATCATGTTGAAATCTAAAAATAACCACTAGTGCGCACTAAGACCCTTATCTTTACAGATATTCTACCCTCAAAGAAACAATGAAATTGACAATGAACTTGAAATGACCGCAAAGGGTGCACTTTCTAGTTCAGAGGTGTTACAATAGATGGAATTTCAGCCTCCAACGTTCATTTCAAAGCAATTGAGATCAATCTTTTACAATAACATTCATGAAATCGATCATCGTTTATTCCATCTATACAGACGGTAAGCTTTCATTGTAACAGTTTTTGTGTTTTTTTTTCTTTTTTTCTTTTCAACACACGGGACAATTTTGTTTCCTATAACAAAGGATCGTTATTGATGGTAGATAGCCCCGACAAAACTGTCACTACTATGTCGAGAACAAGGGGGCTGGGAAAAAACTACTGTATGAAGACAATGATACAAGGGGAGCACTCCACGCGATGCCCCCGTGTGCCATATGCAGTGCGCCAGCTGAACAACTACACACGCGACTACGGACAACTCCTATTGTGAACACAATAAGGGCTTACTAAACCTACCCGTGTTGGGTGAGGATTTACCCCCAAAGTGCCCGCAACTAGGCTTCCTTTTGTTACCCGCACGAGCGGTCGCGTGCCTGCCGATGGCGGCGAGTTATCGATCGCCCAACGTACTCTCTGGGACAGTGGTCACCATCGTTGTCCGGTCAGGACTGATACATATTTATTTTGGTAAATTTGAACCATTGTTTTGTTTGAACCGAAACGAAGACATTTGTCGTAAGGGTGTTGGGTTACGTGGTTGCCAGCTTGAAGGAACTTTAGTATTGATGTAAGGATATAGTACAAACCTTCATATGACCCTACCCTTAAATAAGAGCCATTATTTTCATTTCTTGTTTTCTTTTTTTAATGGGATTTAAATTAAAATTCAAGAATAGTGCAATCTCATGACTGTTACCATTGAGTCTAGGAACGTACCTTTCAAGACACTTCGAGACAAGTCTCTTATCAGTCTCACAAATACGCTTGCTTTCTGTCATCTATTCGACGAATCCATTGCACCGCAATAGGCCACGTCAGTTTCACGTCACAAGACTTTCGAAACTTTATCTTGGGCCACGAGTTGTACTTTCAAAAGTGAAATTGTATTTTCTTCAAGAAAACAACAGTCAATATAATCGGCCAAGGCATACCCTAAGTTGTCGTGAAGTACGTGACTGCACTGCTCATGGGGGATGTTCTCTATTACGGGAACCACAGAGTTGGATTTAAGAAGTCAATCTTGAAAACAAGGGTTTGGTACCCTCCCTACAATCACCAGACAATAAACAGCCAATTAACATTCAATGTTTCTTGAATCTCGAAACCAAAACCGAAGAATCTGAGTTTACATATTGTGAGGTTTTACAAAATGGCGCCTTTTGGGACTTGAAAAGCACAGCCGCAGGAATTACCGAAATTATAGTTATTGATAAGCCGATCGGCGTTCCCAGGTTAACTTCAAGTTGAAGTTTCCTGAATATTGAGCGCCATTTCTACATTGTGACCTCAAAGGTCACCTGCAGTAAAAAATACCCGACGAACATTTCATGTTGTCATTTTTCGAACCAATTCTACATCATGAACTGGACCTGACTTCATAGAGCTGCTTAAGCAGAGAATACTGCTTAACAATTTTTTGCTTAGCAGAAATGAGCAGGATACCAATCACAAATTGTTCATGTAACATGATATTTTGGTTGGTAACCTTAGTAAGTATAATTTTGTTATGCTTAGTTACTTTTTGTTAATGCAGCTCAACTGAGTCATCTTCGGGTGGCAAACATGACTACACTAGACCATGCATGGGTGTTAGTGGAAGAAAATCAAGATGGCGGCGACCATGATAAAGGTCTATGTATTATTCAGAAATAAGATAATTCTCCTTTGTCTTTGTCGTATACTTATCTTTTTCTTTGTATTGTTAGCTTATTATTACAATATACACAATGGATGACTATAAAAATGCATTCGTATGTTGGTATAATCATGTCCTGGTTTCGCGTGACCTTAATGACATCTCTGTCAAAACTTATAACATCGAGTTCAGGCTTTAGGAAAAACATTAATTTGGTAAAGGTCAAAAGTCAGGGTGAAATAATTAGACCCTCAATTATTGAATACAAAAAAAGATTTGTCTTTGTTGGTTTCCATGATTTGACGTAGAGTAAGGGCAACATGGTGTTGTAATAATTAACATTAACGACCGATTCTTGGGCATCCAATATAAATGCTTTTAGCGGGAAGTAGTCACTTACAATTCGACTGCAAAAGTACAATGTTTTTGTTTTTGAGAGGTAAAACCCCTTAACTCGCTATTCTTTTGACTCGTATTGACTTGTAACTGTGCCATAGTTACTCTAATAAAGGGAACAATGTCAGGGGTTACTTAAGGCGGGACCGTGGAGTTTCGGGTTCCCCTTTTTCTCTTTGATCAATGCGTGTAAGGGGATCAGGGTGCTCCGCAAAAGATCCATCAGTTTTTGTTTCGATATCGCAGTCTGTCCCCGGGAGCGAGACGGGGGGGGGGGGGGGGGGGGGGGTTGCGAAAGCGGCCACGGGGTTCCCCACAATGAGTGTTTCGGGAACCATTGTGTCCACAGACCCGCAACTAAGGATGAGTGTAAAACAAAGACAAAACTGGAGGCTCTGTACTCCCTCAACTTTGGAGAGGGGGGTTTTAAGTGGGTTGTGTAGTTACGATCGATTCGACGACAGATGTGACGAAATTATAGCCATTCACGCGCGTTTAGCATGGACCTGTAGAAATAGTGTACACAGTGTTTTAAAAATAATACAGACATGAACACAGGGTAGAAGCTGTGTCTCGTACTACAATGTAAGTTTGGTTTTCTCTTATGACCACAGGGTATAATATAGGGTCACACACTAGGCCCGGGCAATTGACAAACTCTGAAAGCGGAAATGTTTTCCAAAAAAACAACAACACACGAGTTGAGTTTTAGTTCGATTGTTGATTTCCGTTGATGCTTATTCTTCATGATGAAATACTAAAGTGACTATAGATCATTTGCAGTGTCATCTTTTAATAGGCGATTGTATGTCCCTATCTGCTGAACTTTTGGCCCTCTCTTTACACGTCAAAATATAGTGACAATTTCTGAACGAATTGCACCAACCCAAACCCGAATAATGCCATCAATGTTCCATAACATTGCTGTCTTTACTTTGTGTTGAGAGGGTGGTCAAACAAAGATGGTCGACTACAGTGCCTCAAGGGTGTCAGGGTTTGCCAGGGGGACGAGTGTTCGGTGACTAGACAGGGGGACGAGTTAGCTTGCTTTCAGCACTATGGGACTTGTGGTTTGACAGAATATATGAACAATTAATAAATGAGTAATTTACTTGTGATATTTAACTAGCCAGCCGGACTAGCCGACCATTGTTAAGGTAGAAACACTACCAGCAACATTACAACCTCCTTGTTTTGTAGCCAGTCAGTCTTCACGACTCTACGGTTGCACTCCTTTATCAACAAAAAGCTCCTTTTTATTAAGAAAACACAAAATGCATTATTGGGCTACAAGCGCGTGACCGACAGTCCAAATAGGGATACTGCATGGTAGGTGAAATAGCGTGTACTCGTAACATTGATTGTGTAGCATGAAGAATGGTTCCTTTAACGCCACTTAAAAAATCAGCATAATAGAAAGAGAAAATTAAGGCTTGCCAAAATAAATTGTTGAAAGGTTCATGACAATAGGGCGTTTCTCTAAGAAAACAGTTTTTAATGGTTTGTCTGTGCCCGGGTTACCAGACGGTCTGTCTTGACAATGCAGTTCTTTTCTTTCTGTATGAAATTAAAATCTTGTCACGTGAAAGAAAATTTTTTACTGCAAGTGAACTTTTGCATAATTGAATTGAAATTACAACATTTGCGTTGTCTGAATGGCTTGCAGTGATCACATGGAATTTACCGTCCAATCAAAGTGCCCGATGGATTTATGAATGGATGTTGTATTGTTATGGATGAATATAGTATAAAGCAACTGAGTTTATGCCACTGCAGAAGGCTGGCAGTCTCGCATGAAAACAAAATGAAATATTGTTGACTTGATTTTGCTGATGATGTCGTCACTTGACCGATGTTGAAGACGATGGGATTATTAGAAACTGAAGTGTTTTGGCGGGTGGCAATGTTGTCTCTCTGAGTGCTATAGACGCCATTTCCTTTTCTTATACACTCCTGCCCAAGTAGACTGCATTGATTTTGGTCTTGATTTAATTTTATTTTCAATGTCACGGACTTGAAGGGATACAATTTTCTGAAGTTCAAAGTGGCCTTTACATTGTCTTCTCATCTTCTCTTCAGAATGATATGGAAGTGGGCTTTTTGTGTTTTAAATTCACCTGATCCAACTTGACCTTTCTGTCTTGTCCATTGCCCTGGCTGCCCTTGTGTTTTGAAATCTGCAACTATTATTTCAGAAGTGTCTGACATCAGGAAGTTCTTCGGCTGATACGTGTAGCTCCGATACCCTCCGGCAATGTGACATCGTAGAGACCGTTTGACTGCTGCGAGGGGATATTATTGTTTCTTACTGCTGAACAAAACAGACATTAGTGGCAGAAGTCGAGGCTTTTCGGAGTACTCCGTACCCAGCCATTTGCATTCTGTCAGCTAAAATGTAATTTTACCTACCATAATGGCAATCATACTGTGCTGTCAAATTCATTGATAGTGATGTGTCGTATACTTTGGGGCTTTCGGGGGGTAAATGTTATCATTGCTTATGTGAGTATCGCACTCGAGTCTCACATGACGTCACTCTGACGTGTCATGACGATATGACTAGATTCGGTCAGAGTATTTGTTTGTTTGGATGATCTTCCCATCAAGAGATATGGTGGACACAGTATGATGATGACGCCATTGGATTTGGGTAAATCTGTCTAAACAACCGAACCAAACCAGTGCACTCCATAGTGTCCACCATTTATCAAAAAAGGCTAATTGTTTACTGTGTCAATGTCACTACGTAGCCCCCCCCCCCCCCCTTTGTTCAAAACTGTTCTCCTTAACGTTGTTCTAGCGTCCCATTCTGTTCGTTGTCAGTTTCGTTCCCTTAGCAACTGCACCCAATACGGGAGAAAGTCTTACGTAACTATGGTATCAACTTCCCCTTTTGAGGAATGTATTTCTTCAGACCCCTTTATGCTCGTGATTTGACCCGTAACGTATTGGGTGTTGGTTCCACCATGGTTTTCTTGAGCTTTGGTGGCATTCTACCCCCCATGGGTGGACCATGGCTATAATAGGTCCACAAAGTACAACAATCAACAATATTTGATTGTTGTCCTGAGAGTTGGGAGTGTAGTGGTACATTTTTAACGAAAAGGTCGTCAATATAAGTGTGTCTTCGAGAGATTACGGTTTGAATGTAAGAATCAAGTCATGGCAGCTAATACAGAAGAGTTTTGGAAACAGTTGGTGACGTTTATGGCTGTTCAGATGAAATCAATCCACACTGCTATTAAACTTAGTGAGGTGAGTCTCTGGTATCTCCACGAAGTGTTTCACTCCTCTCTGATACTAGGGTGGATGTGTGGGAAACAGTCGCTGTGGTCCCCCATGTCGCTGGCCCCATGTTGGACTTCTCCGTTACAGGTGAAAAGTTCCGTAGTCTTGAGTCAATTCGTAAATACTGTCAGTGGATGTTGTTCATGTTCTAACTTACTTTATCAATGATAAAGAGTAAACATTTACATCAGTTTACAGGCAGTGTATGCGTTTGGTAATTACTTCACAAGTTAAAGACCAAACTTACTTGGTAAGAAGAGCGCAGGCGAGATGTCATAAAACATTGTAAGAAACGACCCCCTGTGAAGTGGTGTAGTTTTAGAGAAAGAAGTTTGAGCCAAACTTGCACAGGTTTGTTCTGTGCATAATGTTTGGGTATTCCAAGTGAGAATACTGGGGTCATTTTAATATTATTTTATATTTATCAACAGCTTTCCAGTGCTCTTTACGAAGTAAGTTTTTGTGATAAATAATTTGTTGAGTAATTACCTTCATTATAAGGGTCGATTTATCTTGTTTGGTGCCTAGTGCCGAGTACGTGGTTAAAGTGTTGTTTGTTCCAAGCACCAGACTAGAAGTGAACAAATGATAGACATTTCTATTGTTGATAAACAAACCGCGCTGGTTGGCATTATGGACGGCCGAATATTAGCAAAACATTCAAGTGTCAACCTAATATTGTGACCGAATTCAACATTTTGTCTACAAAATTTTATTAAAAAAAAAAAAACCCCAAAACATGATTGTTTGTTTTGTTTCCAAAAATTTCAAAACAGCAAAATTTTTACAGCAATTCTTGACCCAAATCCGTCAGATTTAAATGGATTGCTAAGCGTTATAAGAACAAACTCACAAGCATGCCTGGGGCGGGGGCTCAGGCACCCTAGTTGATACCCCCCCCCCTTCCCCCTCCACGATGAGCCGAGCTGTATAAGAACAAACTCACTAGCATGCCTGGGGGCGGGGGCTCAGGCACCCTAGTTGATACCCCCCCTTCCCCCTCCACGATGAGCCGAGCTGGCGAAACAACACGCCCCAGCATTTTGAACAAAAGTCACATAACATACAAATGCAAACAAACCAACAAAGAAATAAAGGGGGGGGGGGTAAATAAACATCGGCCTTGGCAGACTGACCCACTAATTTAAGTCCTAGTATTTTTGTTTTCTTCAAAATAACAACACTATTGCCTATGGCAAAACAATTAATATTCAGTCTGCTTTAAAAATGCGGGTCGCCCTAGAAATCGTCGCATGAAAAAAAGTACTTTGGACTATATGCGGGTTAAGCTTGGTTCTCGATTTGGCTGACGATAATTATAAGTTAGTTTTAAAAGTTTGGTAGATCAAGCTGAAACAAATAAAATACTGTTTAAATGTTAGCTGTTGCTGTTGTTTGTGCATGCACAAAATAATAGGATGATTAAATGGAACCATAAAGAAGCAATACTACTTGTGTGATATATTATTGCATAATATTATTCTCAACAAGAAATGAGATACATAATATGCTGTTAAATCCTATTGCCAATTATGTAAATACTGCCCGTTATGAAGGCAATATCCAAGGCTGGGGGTCTCAACATTCCAAGATGACGTGAACCTATTTATCAATTGCCAAATGTTTTTTTTCTGAGCCATCCCGGGGTATACTTCGTCACCCACACATTTTATACACCGTGCCAGTTAAAATGCTCCGTGGTGGCACGGTCAAAGGGGACCCGGGAACAAAAATGTGCACCCCATGTCACATTGCGCGCCGCCATATATGGCCCGGGTCTTGTGCCCCGCCACGCGACCGCAAGATTGTGTAGCAAGGGCCGGGGCCACATTTTTGTCGTGCATGTGTTCCCAAGGCTAGGGGCCAGGCGTGGGCCGCGCTTACCGGCTGGCTGACTGCTTGCTCCCCCATTATGGGTCTGCCTCTCTGAGAGGGCTTCAAGGAAGTATGGCCCGCTGGTTTGTTTTTCCCCTTGCCAGGGCCCTACTCGCTTCATCTCTCTTACTCGTAACACAGTCATGAGAGAGGGGTCGCGTGGAGTGCGTGCGAGCGTGTCCTGGTTGGGATTATTGGCCCGTACTTTTCATCAGGATACATCCCGGTTGCAGACAGGGGGGTTGGTCCATGGTTGGACGGCCTATGGTATGCTGCCAAGAAAATGGGTTTGGCGTCGATGAATAGGTCTGGCAAGCTCCTGGAAGCGATTTGCCAGTCAGCAGTGTAATCGGTCCTTTTTCCAATTTGGAAAATGAAATTTTTAATTAATGGCGATACCATATGATAACAAGTCGAATGTGTATGTGTGGGTATCATTATCGAAGCCAGCCTTCAGTATTATTTTATTGTATGCCTTGGTTGTATAGAGTTAGCCTGGCTATTCAAGCGAATCGCCATTCAACCTGAAACCATACGGTTTTAATGTATATACAAACAGAATTTATCACCAGTGAGTTGGTAACAAAACACTTTCTAAACTATTATCTATCTCTCACTATACCTACCAATACTGAATCAGCATTTTGATGACTTGATTGGAACAAACCTTTGACCATAAGGGGGACTGTGGGAAGTCTAAACAATGGACCATCTGGAACCCGTGTGATATCAGGAATAAAATCTACACATTCAAATGAGGTAATTAAATCGACAAAAAAACATTTGGTTCAACTTAAATCGGGTTCAGTGACGAATTGTATTTTTTGTTTTTAAAATTCATCAGAATTCATCGCGACTTTTACAAACAACTGCCAGCAATTTAGAAAATTCAATTCAATTTGTTCACATTATTTTATTGTGAACAATATTGTGAGCATTAAACAAATAATATTGTTCACATTTTGTCATCTAAAAGCCAGTTTGTTTTAAGATAAAAATATCTTTGTTCTAATCACTTTGCAAAAATGCTGAGTGGAAAAGTACGTCACTAGTACAGGGAAATTGACAAGACGTGGGAATACTGGGTTGAACTGAACGAAATCATTATCTGAAAATGTCGACGAGGCTGTATGTCATTTTAAGGCCACTACGCATTATATACATATCACGTCAAGCTGTTCACCACGGACACTTTTCGGCCTTTTTGTTTCAAAACAAAAGGTCGGTTGGGGGGGTGGATGTGATGGCGGATTGCGTATTTCCCTTTCGTCTAAATATTTATAGCAATCCACCTCTACACACACATGGAGGAACAATGGACCATGTTCAGACTGCGCACTGCGATCGTCATCATTGCTCAAACTTACAACCTCGTTATTACCCCCCTGTATGCGTAATTTAGGGGCGACAAAAACAGCCAGTGATATCGCCTTTTTGGATGAGCGCCCAGGGGACGAAGGTCAACTCATATCTCTTGACTATTTTCAGTGGGGGATATCGGCACGGAATGACGGGCGAAAACGACGTAGAAAGTAGGTTATTTGGAATCGCGTGTCTTTATGGAGCTGTGTTATAACGGGAGCTGTGATATTTCTGTGTAATAATGTCACCTATGGTGAAAAGGTAACCCCTATCGCGATGAATTCTGTTGATTTTTACAAAATTCTGAATCCGAATTAAGTGAAACAATGTTGTCGATTTAATTACCTCATTTGAATTTATATACGCCCTTGTCATGTGGGGAGCCGAAAAGACATGAAATATCAATCTATTTTGGTAGATGTTGTATTTTATTCGGGATCAGTCGGGAAGTTAAAACAAAAATCATAAATGAAACTGATTTTTAATTTTAAAATATCAAACAAAAAAACCTTACTTCAAAATATTAAAATATTGTGTTTTAACATTTTTCTAAATAAACTTGCTTTAATTCATCATAATAATCGATTTGTTAAAAACAAAATAAAGAATAATTTCTATTCTCAATTTCATTTGCTCATACCTACTATTTATAATCAATCATCAACCTTTTACCTCTCAGCCATCCCATACCAAACGAAGAAAGTGATGAAAAAATAAAACACCCCTTCAGTAAAACATCAGGGCCTATGCATCCCCTCCTCACAAACTAGATACTACTTCTAGAATTTTTTTAAAAAGGTCTCAATAACAGGAAACCCCTCAAAATATACAATTATTCAAGCCAGAATTATTATACCTCAGAAGAATGTCTTCCTATGACCGGTTAAATCTCCCTGGGTAAAATTTATTTTAAAAACCTTCTGCAGCTGGCCGCTGGAAAATCTCCCCCGTCCGGATCCAAACCCTCTAAATCCAGGCATAGGTGAAGGACCGGACAGGGCATTGCTTGTTTTTATAACACAGTAGCAAAACCTGAATATTATAACAACTCCAACAACGTAAAGCACGTAACACAAACCCGCGGGGTACAAGTGCAAATCGAATACAGAGCCTGGCGGACGATAGTAGGCCTATAGTAGCAAAGAAAAGAGAAAAAAACCTGCCATTTGGGAATGAAATATACGGTGAAACGTCTCTTCAACCTTCCATCGACCAAGGCGACTTGAGTATAATCCGATATCCACACAGTGTAGAGACAATATTGTGGATTTATGCCTTCATTGCATTTCCATATGCAAAAGGGAAGGAGACGCTAGGATTTGTTCTTCCTTTTTACTGAATTTAAAAATAGTGATTTATTTTGTGAATGTATGAATATTAAAACCTTTCATAACCGAGCGCGAGCGAGATGTCACAGAAAAAGAAAAAGATGCAAAAAAAACTCACTTGCAGGTGTTGCAAAAAATCAAGAGCGCCCTCTATTAAAATGTGTTGGGGGAGGACTGGTAATAAGAGATAGGGATCGTTCAGTAGCTTTGATTGGTCGAAAGTTTTGATTGGTGTCGTATGGGATTGTTGTTTGTGATTTTGTCTAATCACAAGTCGGAGGCGAGTCTTGTTCGAACTTGTCGGCCATGTTTGTTTTTGGACACAGGTAAAATCGTACTCGTCCGTACGGGACGGCTGTAGATTTCGCCTTTATGACGATGCTGTGTTCAACTTTAACTTTGAGAAGAAGGAACATGTTGGCGCTTTTGGCATTGCAATTGGCGTGTGATACGGACGGTGATGATTCGAGAAGTGTAAGATTAAAGGTTTTATCATTCAACCATTTCGCGAGAGAAACGTGTGTGGGCTGTGGCCAATTAGTAATTACCAAGACAATGAAACTGAAAGAATTCAGACCAAGCTACACAACACAAATAACTCAACTGGGCTGGGGCTAGTAAAACTTTTAACTTTTACTACTAAAAGTTAGATTTTATTTTATAGACTGAAGTCAAGAGATTGAGAATGGTTTCAATTCTAGTGTAGAAAATTAAATTTCTATCATCTGATGAGTCACTGACCTTTCTCTCATTTCACTTTCATTCACTTTCAAAGTCACGGTTACCTTTGGTCATACTAACTAGTGACAAGGAGAGTTCAAATTCAGCGTATAATTTTTTTAATTTTATTAATTAACTTGTTGTATTTTTCTTCTTCTTTTTATTACTACCTGCTTCATAAGTGAAGATTACCGCACTGCGACTGGTGACTGTGGCGCACGCGTGAAACCATGAACATGGTGAACCGCAACCTATTTATTAACTTGTTGTATTTCGAAACTGAAATTAAAACTGTGAAATGAAATTAACCTTGTTTTAAACCATGTTTGTTAATAAAATAAACACAAACATGACAAAGTCAAATTGCCACAATCAAAATCGCTCCATGCTCTCAATGGTTGTCTCTCACAAGAGTTGGCCACACAGGGGGGCTAGGCGAACTCTTGTCTTGCTAGGCCTATACCACGGTCCAAATCTACAGTCGCATTACTGGACGTGTATTTGAATACCAATCATCCCCGATAACTTAATGTAAGCTGGAAATAAATTAGGAATATGTAATTTTTTAAAGAATTGATAACAGTTCCTCATTTTGCATTTTGGCCCTGGATCCATTATGCAAACGCAGCTGTTATACTCAATTCGGGGTCGCATCAGAAGGCCATTTCTCTGTCCTTTTTTGCCAATTTGTTTTGTTATTTTTCCATTGAAATCACTAAAAATAGGAGGAGGGAATCAAACACATTATTGTGAGTCAGTGAAAAAGAGAAAGACAGTCTAAATCCAGGATGATGAATTGTGATTGATTAGAGTAGGCAATTAAAAACAACTGAATTAGTAAAGAGTTTGTTACTAAACCATGTAATTGGACTTGCTGAAAGACGACACTCATTAAGGAAATGGGTTTAATTGGGGCAATGATTTGTGCTACCATTGTAGTCAATCTGTGATTGATTCAATGTTATGACTGTCATACAGTCATGTCACTGCAGGCCTCTAAATGACCCACAGCGCCCACATCAATTGCCCTGGAGCCCATGCTCAATATCCTCAGCAAACAAACTTGCTAAGCACAGAAAAGTATGGCTTAACATAAACAGGTTACCATCCAAAACTACATTCAGTTTGCATTTTTGTGACTGGTGCCTAACTCAATTTTTGCTTAGCAAAAAAATTGGAACAGCTTTATGATATAAGGCCCTGTGCTTTTGCTGTGTGCCCTGTGCAAGGTTCCTGTTCAATTTTCCTCCTTTTCAATTTCCCATAATAGATGCACCTAACCAAAGGGATAGTGCTACATCCCTTCAAGAGCAAAGTTCAATGCCTGCAAAAATGCCTTGGATTGTTGAACTATCTATCTTAGCCAGCCAGTTTAGTACACCTGACTTAAGTTCTGGTTAAAGGTTTAAGTCAAGATAAGAAAGTGGCGGCAAAGTTTTCTGAAAACTCAAAATCAGGATTCGTGGAAATTGTCCACTTTCAATTCAACACTACTTTAACACAATTACAGTTACCCAGTACTTTGATGTGAAGTGGAAAGAGTTTCACAATGTCATTTATTAACCAACGTTGATTAAATACTGACAGTATTGCACATGAACTCAAAGGGTATTCCCCAAAATGACTACCCAGCTTCTTTCTATCCTCGAGGCTCTGTTGATCTGTTCTTTCTTTTGTTCTGATCGTTTTTATTTTGTAGTTACAAACAGTTTTGAAATCATAAAGGGGTTTTCCAGTTGGCGTATGAAATTGCGCGTATAGGGCCTAGTAGTTGTCAATTAAGCCTAACATGTATTTTAATAGTCTGTAATATTTGTCAACTTGTTTTGTTTTCTAGGACGACGCATCGTTGTCAAGTGCAGACACAGAAGCCTCGGAGCCGAGCTACGCCTCCGAACCAACGATCCACGCCCCAATAACCGAAGAAACAATGACGAGAACAGAGAGTGACAGAGTAACACCACAGCCATTAGACCTAAAAAAAGGTAGGTATTAATTAAGTCCACAATTATCGCATAGTTTGAAGGTGGACTGTTGATATTGACATGTAAATGTATTGTAAGTGAACAAATTGGACACCATTCTGAAGACGATACTGTTTGAAATGTCAAGACCACACCAGCTCTTTTCAGAGCCAACACATTCCCTCAAATGAGATGATACATATGGTTGTTCCTGCAAGTCTACTATTTATATTTGTAGTAATTCTTATTATCTGCACCAAGCAAAGCTTCAAACATAATTAAATTTGGACATCCAGTTTTTGTTTGTGTTTTTTTTAGCACATTTTTACCCTTTCACCAAATCCTGGCCGAAACCTTAATGGGAAGTCCCTTTTTAAAAACTTCCAAAGGTGTTTATCCTAAATCAAGTTCTTACATCTCACAGGAAGGTGGGAGAACGACCCAGATCAAAGTAATAATTCCCAGAAAGATCCTTTACATGCGAACCTGCCCCAACACCGTGTGTCCTTGCAGCTTTACAACATAAATCCTACAGAGGAAGCTGTATGCAAATTCTCAGCCGATCTTTAACCCCTCTGGGATTGGCCACAGTATCTTAACCTATCATCGGCCTCACAGGATATCTACGATTCTGAAATATAATCCCACTCAAACCCATGGTCCCGGTATTTGCAAAGATGTACTTGCCGGTCTATCTCAGCGTGAACTTTCATGGCACTGCTTTTCAAAGCCAGTCAATGTTTTCATTTCCTGTAGTCCGATATAATTCCTTTTTTTTCCTTTGGAGATGAGGAAGGGGGGGGGGATGGGGAGTCGGGGATGAACGTTCACTTTTAATATTTGGCTAACATGGTCTTATCAAGCATGACCCTCTGTATAATGTTTGTCCTGTGTGATGGGTGTCATTTTTCCTCTTCTGATACCGTCTGGGTTGTACGTTTGTCGAGGCAAGAATAATTTATGTAATTTGTAATTCATCCTGTGTCTACATCAATGAGGCGGGTGTCTCTGATAAACTGACGGGTTTTTTGTCTTCACTTTTGCAACTCACAACAAAAATTATATCAAGGGTAAAATCATCACACTTTGTGAGATGAATCGTAGACTCCTAAATTAAGGAGGAACAACCATTTCTTTTAAATTCATATAAGGTTATTTAAAAAATCTTAAATGGTATCTCCATCGAATAATGGAAAATACATTTTTGTGTAAACAAAGACAACTCGACTAGAATTTGTTTTTAGACAAACTATTGGTATCCATTCACGAATGATGCAGCCAGAGATGTGGTTGGTACCTGCTGTCACCTCTCTAAACATGGATGGATTTGACGTCTTGTGAAAATACAGTTGTTTGCTGTCTTCTTAACAAGTAGACACTGTGCTAAACTGAAACAATCCCATGTGACTTTTAGTGTAGCTTTATAATTCCAGGCCTGTATGCTTCGCTTTGAAAGGGCAAGAGCACCAAGGCATTTCTTTCTTTGTAAAAGGCACCCTATGAGGAAATATTGTAAATTTCTACTGCAGCATTCCAAGGGCACCAAGGCAATGACCAGGGGGCACAGAGGCAATCGCCTTCATTGCCTCCGTGAAGTATCAGGCCTGTAATTCTGCCTATAGATAAAAAAAAAACGATCTCTAACCCTACCTTTAAACTATCGGGCACCAGGTGAACAACCAAACATGACTTTTTACTGAGGGTTCCAATCCCCACCTTTAATCCACAGAAAACTAGTGTAAACTTATTATGCCAGACGGCTCAAGATTCAACCTGAGATTATGCTCTTTATTTAGTTTTCAATTTTCAATCACATCCCTGGCCTGTGGTCATCAACTGTGTGCCGCCAGGATCCACAGTCTGGCCTTATGGTTTTATCGTTTACTTAATCTACACATCGTTCTAAGGATGGTCCCGTGTCTGCAATATTTACCTCCTGTGGCTCATTTGACTCCAGTCTAGTGATATCTATCTTAAAGAAACTCAAATGATCAGTTGAGAAATCAAGAAATGTTCAGTTCATGCTTGTACGGCTCTCAACACTATTTGTAATTACTCAACACTTGTTAGCATAAAAACTTACTTGGTAACAAGCAATGGAGAGCTATTTTTAGTAGTATAAAACATTCAGAGAAACGGCTCCCTCTGAAGTAATGTAGTTTTTGAGAAAGAGGTAATTTCTAACTCAAAGACTTCAGCTAAAGCCTTATATTATGCACCTATAAGCACACAACGTAATGCAACAAGGGCGTTTTTTCTTTCAGTATTCTCTTGCAAATTCAATGACCAATTGAGCCCAAATGTTCATAGATTGGTTATTGTGCATGTTGGGACACACTAATAAACTGGTCTTTGAGTAATTCTACAGTTACCAAACGTGTCCAGTGTCTTTAATGTAACAGTGTAACCCATTCACTTCTTTTGGAGTCAAGTAATGAACCATTTGAAATAATTCAAATATGGGGTGAGTTTCTAAACTCCAGGTGTGTTTAACATAAATTGTAATTTTTCTTCTTGTCAGATATTTTATTTGTTTTGACACACAGTTTTCCGTTTTTATTGATGGATTCTCTTATTGCTTTTTTTCCTTCTATTTTCTAATGATTTATACTGTCTGTCTTTATGACCCTTAGGGATAACCCTGACAAGGCTACCCTGTCTGAAATATCAAAAATGAAAAAATGTTTTTTTCTTCTGACAGATGAATAAGTCTCTTTGCAGACACGTTACATCAGAGAGCAAGGATTAGGCACAATGAGACAATATCCGTATTCAAACAATGTTTTTGTGTTATTGTACTGAGCTTTTTTTACTTATTTGTATATTTTTATCTGAAATCTTTTATATTGAATTTATTAATTTAGTTTTATTTATTTATGAAGGCCTAGTGTTTTAAAATTGCATTTTAATATAAGGCCTATTTACATTCGTATTATTGTTAAAATACTATGGTCGTTGTATACATGTACATTTTGTTATAAAATGAAATAACCAAATAAATAAATAAAAATAAAGTGTTAAAATTGATAAAACCATCTGGTTTATTCCTTTTCAACAGTTACATAAAATATTGTAACAAAATTATTTGTGGTCAATTGCAGCAGAAGAAACGTCAACAAACAACACAAGACAGGGGTCGCCCAAACCAGAGGAAGTGTTAAGGAAAACGCCACATGAAACCGATACTCAGGTAATGACAGAGAACAGCACCCACTCGGCTCTAGGGCGGGAACCCCCTGAAATAAATCAGGACAAATCACAGGCGGAGGAGGTTGAAGATGATGAAGAAGATGAGAGAGGTTATAGTTCAGAGGTCAAAGGGTACAGCAACAGCGGTGGTGGTTATGACACGCAGCGATACACAGTGAGTCTGTCAATCGCCATTTTTCATTGATGTGCTGTAAATGTGTTCGGCTAGCTTTGCTACTGGATGTTCACGACACCGCTGCAAAACAAAATACCCCATACAGTGCTCTGCTTTATTTTATTTGGTGCCTTCACTTGTATTTTGTGCTGTTGTGATTTTGTGCTTCACTGTTAAGATTCCATCACTCGAGGTATAATATTGCAATGATCGCCATCTGGGGTTTGTTTTGGTCAACAAATTTGATCGAAAATAGTTGACAGTATAATCAGCCAAACATTCCGGGTTTGTTTATCCGACAAAACCCTACGACCAACCTTTTAAAAAAGTGCACAGGTATGAAACTTGTTATACACAGTTAAAAAAAGACAGAAAAAGGAACATGCAAAGTACAATCAGTCAACATATAACACCTCATTTGGAGGACGTACGAGACTGCATACCCTGATTGAGTTACTGCATAATTTACCTCGATTGATGAATCCTTTCAAATGATGAGTCGTGGCATTGTGTGCCCCCCCCCCCCCCCCCCCCTCCTACTGCATCATCCCAACCCCCTGCAACAACACCTGGTTCTTATTACTTATCATTACTATCGCCTGCAACGTTTACTCACATCACTAGACGGGTCTCTAAATCAAATTCACCCCATCTTTTCCTGTTGCCCCCCTCCCCTTCCTAAACCAAATCCAGACCTCGTCCAACGGTTACAACTACTCCCTGGTTGGAACGTCGGTTCACCAGCCACCGGAAGGAGCGAGGGACACACCCGAGGATCTCTCCGTGACAAAGGATGACGATGACGATGACGACGGGGATGACGATAGTGATAAACTCAACGAGACCACGCCCGGAGTTGACCCAGAGAGACTCAAAGCGTTTAATGTAAGAATACCTGCCACTTTCTTAATTGTTCAAATTTCTTCTCAGATGTTGAAACTAATCAACTCCCCTCCCCCCATGATTTATTTATTGCTTGGTTGACTTGAAAAACAAAAGCTCCAGAGCCTTAAGGAGGCTGAATTGAGCTGTGCCTTCATAATATTATGAAGAGTTAAACATATAAATTTTAAAAATAGACAAAATGAAGACAAACGTAAGAAAATAATATTTTCTAATAACTCTGAGTTCTTGTTCCCTGAGGACACAAACAACACAAAACAGTATTGAGTTGGCTTCGAGTGCTGTAGTTATTCAACCATGTCACACCACATTTGTTAATAATTACCAAATGGGCAAAACACAAAGTTTTTTGTAAAAGTGCTTTATCACACCCCCGGTTGTATATCAAAATTTCAGTATTTGTTTTTCAAAAGGATTGGCGGAGCTGTAGTTCCAATCATGTGCCCTATAAAGTAGCACCTTGTTATGGTTTAATCAGACTTGTGCGCTTGAAGAGAATTTCACGGAAGATCAGCAACCTCTTGGCATTCACACATTGGGGATTTGAATTAAGATTAAGATGTTGATTTGCTTTTCAGGGGAAAAAATCAACGAATGGCGAAACTTTCAAAAGTTGAAAGGTTAACATCGCGTTGTTGATGTTGATATGTAACATTCTTTACAATGATGTCTTTATTATGATGAAGGCATGTAGAGTTTAGATGGATTGTATTGAAGTTAATATGTAAACCATATAAAGTATTCAACTACTGAAGGCAAACCATCCCTCTTACATTTTCTTAATTCCAACAATTATCTTATAAGCATGACATGAAAAAAAAAACAATTACTGTAAAAGACTTGGAATGTTGTCTACTTAGAGAAAATAAAGATATCATAGGAAATAATCCAATATGTAAAAGCGATTTCAAAAGATAATTAGATGACACTGTTTTTAATCGAAGGATGAATTGTGCTTTGCACATACACAGATCTCAACTAAAATCAACTAACACAAATTCACTTTTAAAATGTAAGACATTTTTGGTGTTTTCTCCAAAAAAATGATCATGTTATTTGATTCACTGCCTGATTGTAGGGTGTTTATAAATTGGAAACTAGACTGGACTGAATTTTCTCTTCTCCTTCTGGATATCAATGTTCTAGCTTCCTTGAGTATAAGTCTGCTCACCTATTCATGCTTGATGTAGTTCTGATCTTCCATCAAATTTTGATGAGAAAATGGCAATGAGATAAACATCAGCATCAAGCTATTTCACAGAAGTTGTTTATAAATCACCCAGTGATCCTACGTTTGTCGTTGTTGAGACAGTTGTAGTCAAACTCAAAAGTCCACAAATTTGACGAGAAGTTGCTGAAAAACAGATTATGGTTACTATCCCAACTTTACGATGGAATGTAACTCAAATTTCCTGGTCTTCATTGTCTCCAGATGGTATGCCAATGACCAGAATCCTCAATGAAAGTAACGTCAAACTATACTTCATTTCACCAACCCAGCCAAAATAAATATACTATGACTCATGCATCAATATTTCCTTAAAAGTCAAAATAAAAACGATCACCTTTGTTTAAAAAACATGTGCATTGAAAGGTCTGGAATTTCACCTTTGATCTGAGAGGGCATGGTCATTTTCAATTTGCAAAGGGTACTTCCATTGGAAGATCTTTACATTTATAGGAAAGGTCACCAAGGCCAAGACCAGGGTATGGGAGGGCTGTGGCTTCTGTGTAATTCCAAGCATGCGTTGATAAATTTCACTTCTTTACAGAAAATGGTTGAAAATGCTGTTCTTTGGTTATTTGCTCTTAAAACTTGACAAAAATATGATTTTTTTGTTAGTTCTTTTAATTAAAATGACATGAGCAGTTACTTACAAGTTAACTAATATAATAGAGATAAAAAGCAGCATTTATTAAGGGCACTGTGAATCATAGATTACTCAATGAGCATAACAAAAGAAGCAAAAGCTAAAATTATCAACAAAATTGAATAAATAAAGTCCACCATTACCATGTTTTAAAATATCCTACAGTTCAGAATTTACAATAAACACTAACACACAAATAGATAATATTTAATTAACATTAGAAAACAGACCACCTGCAACCAGTGAAATAATAATAGAAGCAGAAGAACAGGTGCCTCAAAAACTAAAAAATACCAGGAAAACAATTTTCGCAGCGTAGTGACCACGTGCACATCCTTAAAATTTACATCTAAGGACCATTCAGAATATCTGTTAGAAAACAAACCTTTTTTTTTTTTTTTAATTGTGGGTGGGTCAAAAAGAAATAAACTGAAAATCTAAACTCAGTTTAAAAAATTTAAAATTTAAATAAAAAAAGAAGAAAATTACCTGGCTGGCCAAGCCCGTCAATTTAATTCCTGTTCGAACTGCAACATGGTTTGTTAAACCCAGGAAAAGCTACCCGAAAACCACTGATGTTTTTGACCTTTGACTTAAAATATCCGGTTCATTTGAGGCGTTACTTTGTTCTTCAGTGTGTAGATTATATTATGGAGCCATTTGGTATTTAAAAATAAAAATTTGTGATGGGTGGCGAGTGGGTCAAAAAATTGCTCTTTACAAAAAATATATGTATAAATATAAATATAAAAGAATTCTGAGTGATTTTATTTTGTCTCTTCCAGATGTTTGTTCGTCTTTTCATTGATGAGAATCTTGACCGCATGGTCCCCATCTCCAAGCAGCCCAAAGAGAAGATCCAAGCCATTATTGAGGCGTGTTACCGACAGTTCCCGGAGTTCCACGAGAGGGCGCGTAAACGCATCCGCACCTACCTCAAGTCGTGTCGTCGTATGAAGAGACATCGTGACCAGAATGGGCTAGACTCGGTACGCAACCAAAACGTAATAAGACCCGATCTTTTCTCTCTTTCTAAATGTCTGCATGGTGTCTTTGTGGTATGCTGTCGGTGGAATTGTAGTCCTTGTGTTTCCCTGTCTGTGGTTATCATGTGTGGTTACCGACACTGCAGGACTTTGGGGAGCTGAATTTCAAACCCAAGTTAAAACTTGGGCATGACATTCTTCCTACTTCAATCTGGTTTCCGATTTTTGTTTACCCTTAGAGATAAATCAGGGCAAATGTTAAAATATAGCCTTGAAAAATCATAAAAAACCTTAACCATGTGCGCATGAAGGTTATTCTATTGTCAACAAATGTCCCACTTGAGGGCAAATTATCATGTCTGAAAGATGCGCTTAGGAATGAAGTTTTTATTAATTTGTTTTGTATTTTATTTCTTGAAATTGATCATGCCGTAAACATCTCTGTCTTTGAGTTACATCTGACCTTGCAGCCTCGGTTTGGTTTACACTGGTTTGGATGAGAAGACAAAACAAGATGGCTGCCTCAGGATGAAGGTTTAATTCATAACATCCTAAAACATTCACTCGGAAAAACATTCACTCTGACAAACACTTATCAAGGAAGTCTGAATTGGTTGTTTTATCTTAAATAGATTACCCGACAATGATTGAATACTTGTCATAGTAATCAACCCATTTTTTAGGTTATTTTGAAACTTTCTCTGTGCAGGTGCACAAAGGAATAAGATGCATCTATCCCATTCAGGTCAGAATTCAGAAAAGTACACATACAAATCTGTCAGTTTCTTAAGATTTGAAAAGAAGTTTCTTACAGCTTCTCTTCCTTGCCAAATAGGCACTAAGGAATAGGTTTTTTTTGTTCTGAGACCTCTGTTGTTTGTAAGCGTTTAAAACACCCTAAAGCAGAACAAACACAAGGTCCAGGGGCTGCCGTCTTGGGCTTTTCTTTTGATTCTTGATATTCGAAGATCCCTTGGACTGCATGGACAATTTACCTCCATAAAACAGGAACTTTGTTATAAGAGATCAGCAAAACAAAGGAACACAAAGCAGAAATAAGATTCAGAACTTGAGACTGTACTCTTTATTTATGAGCAGAAACTCTTTAATAACAATACTCTTTATACAGAGAATTGCTGTGGTGCCCTGTGGTTTTGCTGTGGTGCCCTGTGCTTTTGCTGTGGTGCCCTGTGCTTTTGCTGTGGTGCCCTGTGCTTTTGCTGTGGTGCCCTGTGCTTTTGCTGTGGTGCCCTTTGCAAGTTCTAATTCAAAGTTACATTTTACTCCTAGAAGTGCCCCTTATCAGAGGAAAATTGCTATGCCCCTTCAAGAGTGAAGTTCAAGGCCCGTCTGTATCTACCCTACCCCCCCCCCCCTCCCCCCCATTTTATCACATCCTGATTTGTTATTTTTTTAAACAAACCCAAAGCTTGAATTGTCTACAAAGCTTAATAATAATAATAATAAGACTTGTAATGCGCACATATCAACCCTGCTGGGTGCTCAAGGCGCAGAATTGTGCAAGCAATCTGTACCAGATAACCAACATATTTTAAGCCCTTTTGAGATTTGACACGATTGATTTTATCAAATTACAATTAGGTTCCTTTAAATAAGAGCACAAATGGAAACAAGTCTAGTGTACAATAACTTGAAGTAGGCTTCGCCTAGTCAGATTGTTAAGAAGACCAATTAGTTCTAATTTGTTTAATAATTTCAACCATCTGAAACAAAACCCAACTTGGCAATAGTGTGGTTAACCACATATGTGCCACAAACCAATAGCTAATTTCCTTGAGGCTTGACAATTTGAAACGGCAATTGCTTGTCTTCAAAAATACTTCTTGCTACCCCTCACACAATTGAAAATGAGTTTGCACTTGTTAGCGTTTAATTGTTGGCCCTCCGGATTGAGTAGCCCGGTTTTCCCCCCACATCTTGTTCGTATTGGCCTTCATGACCATGAGTTGTTGTCACAATGACAACATTAAATGAAAACACCAGCTTAGAATTCTTGTCGTAGAGCAATCATTGACTAACAATCTCTTAAGAGACAAAACAATAACCAAATGACAGGAAGTTTTTAAGTTAAGGGGATGATAAATAACTGCCCCTCTATTTGTTTCTTTTTTTTTTAATCGTACCTCGATGACTAAACATGATTATTACATCTGGTCCGAATTTCAATCTGCCATTTGGTAAATTTGGTTGCTCAATCAATTAAAAAAGACCCATCCCCCCTAATCAGTTAAATTCAGTCAAATCCTTGGGTCAACTTCCTTTAGGGAATCATTCACAGCCTGTAAATGCATTTAAAAGCTGAAACCCCCTATCTGATTTTTAGTTTGCCTTGCAACAGGGATTAGTGGCTAGCCAAAAAAGACTGATTTGCTGAGATTTGCGCCAGTGACTTGGTACGCAAAAAAAGATCGACTGCGTGAATTGACCATTAATGTTGATTAGGTCAGTTGATAGGCCATCCATATCATCTTTTTTCACAGGTCAGTGATCAATTCTATCATTAGGAAGATCAAAGTAGGGATTTTGAACGTATAAACTTGTCTAGAATAGTACGATGGACATGTGCTCTTTGTTCAAGTGGAATGGAGCAATCGTAGTTTGAGCGAAGCCATGATGTAAGGTCTTGTAAGTTTGTAAGCTCTCGGTGATGGAAAACTTAAGACCGGACTCGCATAAGTGCTCAAGCTTTCCTGTAATTTTAAAGTTGTGTTGGTTTTCAGCCAAGCGGTTTGCAAATGTTTTGATGTTTGAGTAACAATGTCCCGGATTGTTACTATTAATTCTTGCGACAAGAAAGCCAACGTTATTCTCAAGAAAGCCAGATTGACATGGTGCATCTTCAACTCATTTTGAGATCATCTTTAAATTGCTTACTTAATTTTCATTTTTTTTTTTCTTCTGTTCTGATTCTTCTTTGACAGTCTATGAGACCGACACCGCCTCATTTAACCTCAGCCAGAGCAGAACAGATCCTCGCCGCTGCTTGTGAAAGTGAAAGTGAAAACGCCAAGAGGTTACGGATGGAACTAATGCAAGCTGGGCATACGGTAAGGACCACCTTTCAAGTCTTTCCACTTACTTAAATCTCAAACAGTGTTGTCTTGGAATTTTGGATCTTTAGTTTCTCTTGAAATAGAAATAGGTGAAAAAAATCCAGCAAATCTCCTTGTGATTTTCCAACCTTGAATTTCCATGGAGACAAACACAAAAAATGCATCAATATCCTGATAGTTTATGCTGTATTTTGGGCAATTTAGGCCTTAGACTTGGGTAAAATAGACAGAGTAGCTGGATAGTGTTTACCTTAGACTATTTGATAAATTTAGTCGGAAACAAATGATAGTACAGTGAACCTGTGTATTCATTGATTGACAATAACAGTAGAAAGAACTTCAGCAAGTAAAATACTGTGCCATTTGATCATTTGTTGACACAATAAATCATGGCCTCACCGACTCGCTCAAATTGACTATTTTGCGCTACATCATGGCTGTCAGCAGCAGTGCACGAAAATAAATGAGAAATCTTAAAAATAAAAGTCAACAGTTTGAAAAGCCAAGTAGCGAAAGCATGATAGAGAGACATCCCAACTGAAGAAAATAAGACAAAACATCAATTTACATTTAGGGTGAAAGTTGTTGCCCTGCACTGATGTGAGTTCAGCATTTCAGTATGTTTTAAATTGTTAGCTTGTGATTGTTGTTAGTGTTTGACGATTTGAGTAAAGCTCAAGCTACATTGTAATTAGCTTGCATTTGACTAATTAAGAGCTTTAAGATTGTAGGTGTAGTGCTCATTAGGCCTAGTGCTTATTAGGCCCAGTGTTCATAAATGCGATTTGAAGATAGTTTTACGGTATACAATGGTGAGCATGCAATGATAAACAAAACCAGTCCTGCTAATTCATCTTCGAGAGGGCAAGGCCACTTTCAATTTGCTAAGGACACTTTCATTGGAAAAGCTTAAAGTCTATTGGAAACTGTTGAAGGGACACCAAGGCCACGACCAAGGGCAACGACCAGGACTGGAAAACTTCAACCAAAAACTATACTTTGTGAATCGTTCAGACTCGAAGATAATTTTTAGCTTGAGCCAATCTTTTCCTTCCATGTTTTAAACATACACCTACTATTACTTTTTGTTTGTCTCGGTCAGTCAACAATTTGACGTCCACTCATCTGGGTTATAGATCCCCCCTCCTTCCCAGTCAGTGGTCAGTGGACGATGACTGGTCCCTCCAATTTCAAATCAGAACCAGAGGAGTAATACTGGTACCCGATTCAAACGCCACAGGGCAACCTTGCCATGTGGGATTGATCAGACTCAAGACAACGCCTCAAGCATTCTCTGTTAGCTAATATTCTAATCATCAATGGTTTGGTGATTTACCTTTATGAGAAGTAGAGAGGGAGTGAAAGGGAAGGTGGGAATGGCGATGACCATGGGTGCATCAAGATATTATCAAATTCTAGAAAAGACAATAACTTAATTCTATTTTGGATTGCTCTTTACAACTTGAAGATCCCAACCTTTGAATTTTGTTGTTACAGAGATTTTGCACCAAAAAAAAGACCCCCCCCCAAAAAAAAAAAAAAAAAAAAAAATTAAAAAATTAAAAGATGACCAACTTGTATGTGATCAGTCTTTTTATTACATTCTAAAAAAGACCAGAATACAACAAGTTGTTAAGTCATCATGGAACTGTATTACTGATGAGTCAAATGATACATGTAGCTCAACCACAGACCACTAAATGATTGATAGGTCAATCATTATTGCCATATTGAAGCATCTTACTATTCTAAACTAGGAATGATAACTGTTAAACTTAGTGCAGAATCGATGCCACTCAAAAGAGATAGTTTTACTGCAAACCTCGTGACCTAATTATACAAAATTTCAAACCCTACTTATAGTGCAATGTAGTTGTAAAACACTGAGCGAATTTCCACATCATAGATGTACTCTAATTGACTTTAATACTTTTGAAATGATGCCGTTACCGCAGGCCGGCTGCTTTGTTTTTTAAAAGGGCACCAAGGCATTTTCTTCTTGGTAAAAGGCACCCTTTGTGGAAATAAACTTCTGCTGGAGCATTTTAAGGGCACCAAGGCATTGACAAGGAGGCATGGAGGCAATTGCCTTCATGAAGTATCAGGCTTGTCGATACCCATGTTACACCCTTCTTTCAAGACCATAAAGTCAAGCACCTTGGTATCGACTGACACCTCACCAGCCCAAAGCACACACCCTCTCCTCCAATGCTCCCCCTTGTATCAGTAAAGATAGACCTACACAGCCCTTATGTCACAGTGTACAATCATTTCCTGTGTTAATTGCGATGCCTTCCTGTATCCACAATGCTTTGACAAAAAGAGTTTTCGTCGTCGGCGATGGCATCCGATGACATACCAGTCATATCGGTTTACTGTGATTGTCTACCCACGGCCCGTGTACGCTTTGCATTGCAGCGAGAGGGACGGACCACCGTGGCAATTTGCGGACGTGCTGACTGAATGCGTTGCGGTGTACTTTGATTTTTCTTTAAGGGACTAGGAGACGTTGACCCTGGCTGACAATCTAGGACTTGCGCAAGTCATTCACCTTGAAGTTTGAGTGGGCTTTTTTTTTCAAGACATATGGAGTGCGATCAACTCTGAAACCTTTAGTCAAAAGAAACAATTTTTCCTGCATTTGGTTCCAATGATCTAATCTAACCCAGGCATTGAAGTTCGCACAGCAATTTTTTGGGGGGTAAGAGGACATTTCCATGGAGAAAATTTTGATTTGTATTGAGCTTTTCAAAGTGCACTACGGCAAAAAGTACGGGGCACCACAGCAATAAGTACGGGGCACCGCAGCAATGTCAAAGTAACTTGGCCCCAAAGAAGCCTTTAATAGAAATTTGTCTACCATTCAAGCTCTTGGTATCATTTTATAGATTAATTCAGCCAGAAAGGTTTTTTGGTGTTTTTGTTTTTTCAATTCATATTCTTTTCATTTTTTTTTTCCAATTATTTTTATTTAGTAATTATTTAATTATTTCATTTATTTATTTATTTAATTTTGTAATTTTTTTTTTTTTTTTTCGGGGGGGGGGGGGGGGGGGATTCCAATCAATCTGCAACATGTGTATTTCTCTAAATCCTTAAACCTGACAGACAATGTGACATCATAAACTTCATGTCCATTACTTCACTCCAGAGACAATAAATTCTACTTTGACTCTTCGGACTCACCTTGTTGGAACGGAACCCCCACCCACAATCTGACCTATCTCTAGACCTAAGGTTGACCCCTCCCTCTGGAATGCTACCTCTTAAAACCATTGTTCTACTGGTCAGTGATAAGACGCATAGCTGGATGAGCAATACAGATTTAGTCATTGGGTTGAGTTTTAGTCATCTCTGTACTTGATGCATGCCCCTGCGAGGAAAATGTTAACATGAAACAGGGATCTAGCTGATAGGGAGAGTGTTTCAAAACCCTTCAGCGAGGGACCAAGGCCCAATTTCATGGCTCTGCTTACTGTACACAAAGAATAAACACCTACGGAAGAGCCAATTTCGCACCTACATCAAGCATATTTCACGGGTAGCAGGGAATTGATACCAGGCATTCTACGCTTACACAGCTAGCGCACAAAACCAGCGCTTGCCTTGTATGCAAAGAATGGTGATCGTAAGCACATAATTTTGGCGGTAAACAGCCATGATATTGGGCCCTGTATGGTAGCAACGAACCCATGATACATTGTCAGTAGTTCTTCCAAACCCCCCCCCCCTTCAATCCCATGGTTAACTTTCCACTGCCCAACTTCACACATCTTTTCTTGATCAGCTTTTCCATTGTTGCTGTAGTTATTTGTTATTTGAACGGTATATCCCGTTAGGTTTTGCAATTAAAATCCATTCATGAACAATTAAGATTCATCCAGTAGCTTGTCAAACCATATCCTATGTATCATTAGGCCCAATTGCCACTCATCTGAACAAGATGGAAATGGAATTTTGTATTTTTTTTTCTGTCCGAACTTGTAATTCCCAGAGCTATTATTGACGGACTACTTAATGATGTGAATAGTAGGAGTTCTAATCGCATCAAATGAGGCATGAAAAATTGGCACTAGGCAAGCTCTACTTGTCATGAAGGGACTGTCATGAATAATGGCCTTATAATCACCAACCTTGGTTAAAAGCCGTATACGAACTAGCAGCTTCGGCTAAAGCTATGGCTGTTACTAAGGTTGTTGCTATAGATGGCCTATGCCTCAATGCATGATGACTGTATAGCCATAGCCGCATCTGCTAATCAAGACTCGGCGTCAGTCTCAGTTTTTTGTAAACGACTTATGCTTAAATTCCAACAGTTTGGGGAACAATCTTAGTCTCATACACATTGCTTAAAGGCACTGAACACCTCTGGTAATTGTCAAAGACCAATATTCTCAATTGGTTTATCCCAACATATGCATAGGCCCCTTAATATCTGTGAAAATCTTTACTCGCTTGGTCATCGAAATTGCAAAAGAACAATGAGAGAACAAACCCTTGTTGCACAACTTTGTGTGCTTTCAGAAAAGGATTCAGGCCTGAAGTAGACATTACCTCTTTCTCAAAAACTACGTTTCTTCAAAGGGAGCTGTTTCTCACAATGTTTTTTTTACTATCAACAGCTCTCCATTGCTCGTCACCAATACAAATAAGTTTTTATGCCAACAATTATTTTGAGTAATTACCAATAATGTCCAGTGCCTTTAAGAAAAAGAAAAACAAAACTTAAAATGGGAGGATCCAATAATGTCCCCTGATGTAGATTCTCATACTGTCTTTGCATGACTCAAAATGACAAGACGTAGACTAATCTTTGTCAGAGGGTTAAAAGTTAAGACAACACAGGAAGAATTAATCATCGGTAGGAATCATTCTGTTTGTAAGGATTAAGAAAAGAAGGCGGATACATCTTGAAGAGAGGGACGTCTTCTTTCCAATGAAGAAAGCTTGTGTCGTCTCATGAGAGAGCAGTTGTGTAGAAACCTCATCGATTACAGAACGTTTGTTTAGAAGTTTGTTTAGTGACATCAAAATCAATCTGGCAATAACAGGTTATCCTGCAGGAGAAATTTGTAATCACTTTTTAAAGATTTTTTTTTCGAGTGTGCTGTGATCATCGACGGAAAAATGCCTGGAGTTGTGAGTGTTTGAGACGTTACCTGACAAGTTACCAACAAATGTTTACACTTGTTTGAGGCCCTATCCAAATGTGTTGCTTCGGCTACATCTATGGCTATATATTTCCTGCATCATCCTTTCGTTGAAGTATAGGATGTCCTTAGCAACAGCCTTATTAGCACGTGTCGTAACCAAAGCCAATTTCTTATACTGCCTGACACAGTTCAGATTTTACACTGACAGTTTTTACCTTTTTTTTGCCACCAGCCCCCCCCCCCCCACCGAACACCCCACGGATGATTAAAGGACTTGTTCAACAGCACAGTGTGTTCATTTCAACGCCTGTTTACTTTTACATGTTTACAGAACGAAGTACGAATGGAAACATCACACCAACAGCCGCAGCAGCCCACTCCGCCATCGCGAGTCACCTATGAGGAGACGCCGAAGCACACGTCGCCACGTCCCGTGGACTACCGCTATGCAAATGGCGTCAGCACCCACGATCCTTACTATGGAAGCATAGCCCCACATCAACCACACAATATGATACAGCCTTCCCAACATGCACAGATGTCTAATGGTAGGTTCATTATCACAATGTTAACCCCAAACCCAAAACACATCTTTCACTGTTTTGACCATAAATCAATCACATAAGATTGAGATGGCACGATGTAATTTTTTTGTTTTATGTGAAGTTTGTTTAGGTGTGTAAGATATTAAACCGTTAACTAGCTCTAAACTATTTTGGCATGTAGTTAAATGCCTGCATTATTTAGACCCATTTGCGGTTGTGGTTCAAGCCTGATGCTTCAGTTTTGAAAGGGCAAGGGTACCAAGCCATTTTTTCCTTGGAAAATAATACATGTAGGAGCAACTTGTACAGTTCTGTTGACAGCATTTCAAGGGGCACCAAGGCAATGACGAGGGTTGCCTCTGTGAAGTATCAGGCCAGGTGGTGCCCAGTTACACACAACAATTCTAACGGCCTCTTAGACCTCAAATTTACATTAATTACTTTCTGCTAAGATGTTGTTAAATATCCTAATTTCTATTCAGTATATTTCTATATGTGTGTCATTATAGTGTTAAGCATCTATGCAAGGAAATTTTCCTCCATGCTAGGACCAATATAATCTGAATTGACTTGACTTAAAACACTACTTTTCTTGCATTTATTTACAGGCCCAACAGACCTAAGTGTTAAAAAGTTGCCTTCAAAAGCTCAGCTGAGCCCCACGGAAATCGCAAACATCCGACAATTGATAACGAGCTATCGCGAGTCGGCCGCATTCCTTTACCGTTCAGCTGAGGAATTAGAACAGATGCTACTGCAGTTGAATTAAGGAGGTTTTTTTTCTTTCATCAGAGGCACAAGGCAGCCAGGGTCCTGGACGTTTTCTTTGACGACGCATTTGAAGAGGGTATTTTGGCACCGTAAACAGATTTTAGTTTTTGGTGATTGCCAGTGACGTGGATTCATTGGGTTTGGCACACAGTTGATAAACACTAGAGTTCTTAATTTTGCAGCATCCATTTTGTCTTATACCATGAGCCCCCCAATATGATAGTGATGATGTTTGGGTGTCGGGTGCCAGACTAGATGGCATAAGTTTTTGATGGTTAGTTTTGTATCTTGATCATTGTGACATGATATGAGATTTGATGCAGCCCAAAGTGGAATTGATCCCAAGCAAAAAGCAACAGCAGCAAACATCATTTTAAGTTCCAGAGTCATTTGTGATTTTTGTAGGAGTGGCACGTTGTGTGAGATTTATTTCATTAGTACGCTTCTCCATATCCACAAACAATTCTCTCTCAAGGGAACATTGTTGCCCAGTGTAGGCACTTAACAGCAGTATTTGGGGGACAGTAAATATCTCTCGGGAAAAAAACTTCCTAATAAAATGGAGCAAAATGTACCTTTCATATGCACAACTCATCTCGGTCAGTAGCTGTTTCTAAATACAACCCACCCTCATATTAGAAGGGTAAACAAATTGGAAAATGCAGGTCTTAAAATTAACACTGGACCACTGGCCCGAGGTCATGGCCCGAGGCCAGTGATTTCCGGCAGTCCTGTCTTTTTTAATAACAACAACTCATTAAGATAAATTTGATAAATCTTCTCTTAACGCTTGTTCCAAAAACAGCTCAATCGTAAAAAATGTGTAAAAAGTGTTCTCATTTTCATTCCGGTCTCTGGTCCAGTAAAGAATTTGAACTAGGAGCCCAGCAGTTTTGTGGATCCCCCCCACCCAAAAAATAAAAAAGATTTTATAAAATCAATCAACAGAGCCCTAATTTAGAAACAAAAATTGCAGTCGGCTTGTAACAGTTGTCTGATAAATGCTAAGCGAATATGCTTAGCAAAAGTTCAATTTTGCTCTGATTAACAGCTCTCTGAAAAAGAGTTTTTTAAGGTGGGTCTATAAAAAATATTCTCCTGTTTTAGCCTCACAAATTTAAATTCTAAGTCGTAAATTTATTCCTTGTATAAGTTATTAAATATATATATATTTATCTCAAAATGTTGCCTTGTTTATTATAATACCATTATTTGTTTCTATCTTGCCCAAAAACTACAACAATCAAGCAGCATTAAGCACAGGTTCTTACACAGACACATTTTTTGACAAATGGAGCACCAAATGTAGGTTAGGAAATAGTTTTTGTAGTGTTTAGAAGAAAGTATTTATTTACGTTTATTTAAGGACTTGCGTTATCGATGGGTGATTTTACGTTACATAAATGCATGTTGAATGATATGTTCACATTGAAACACCGTCAAGATCAGCTGATTTATTAAGAATTGAAAAATAAATTGTATTGTGTGCTAAACTAAAATATTGAGACCCATACATGTGCAATATGATCACTTGAAACAGCGGGTTTAACACTAGTTCACATGACGATGGTTGTGCAAGTCTCAAGCGTTTTAAACATTTTGGGTTCCCACGAATGCTAACTATAGCAGAAAAACTCGATTAAGCGTAAGCATATTTCACGGGTTAGCAGGAAAACTGCAGTCAGCTTGCATGATCACCATGGATTTATTTACATTGTTACAACATTCATTTTTTTACAGAAAGCACTAGGACGTTAGTATGCCTTACGGTTGGCAGCGATATAAAATGGAATTTGCACAGTAAGCACAAAATAGACTCCGCCCACGACGCACATGCGAGCAAGAACAGGTGGGGCTCTTCAATGCCTTTCTGCACAACTCTGCCGCGCGCGCCAAGATACGCGCACTCATGTCGAACCTTATTTGTCAGACCTTCGTTGCGTTGTGATTGGTCAATACGCAATGAGGCGTAGCTTAATAGATCGGTCTATTGGCAGTTAAGCAGCTCTATAAAAATTTGGCCCCGGTTTCAGCCTCAGCACTAATGTGAAAGGTTAACCAACCTCACTAAAACACAATATAATTACATAATGCAAAAACCAAAAATATATTGTGCCAAAATTTACACCATTATAATTAATTCGTTTGCAACTCCTCTTAAATGGATATAAATAAGATGTTCCGAACATTAAACGCACGGTAAATAAATTTTAACTTATAACTTGCCATAACAAATATGTACCAACCAAAGTAACAAATATAAAGCACAGTAATATTTATGTTGTTAAAGGTCTTTTTTATTTATTCATTTTTTTTTTTTTTTTACATTGTGACTTTATTGTTGAATAAGACTGAAAGAATTGATTCAAGGTAAACACACAATGACCCTAATCGGTGGAGCTGTAACTACCCAGCTCATGACAGATTGGTATATGTGAACTGTTGGAAACAATATTTGCTTTGTATAGTTAAAATAAACCCATAGACAGTAGTTGTGAAGTTTTACAGCAATGGTAAACAAGAAATATGACCCAAGGCAAGTAGTCTGGAATCCACAGCTAATCATATATGAGTATAAACTTCATATAAGTTCATCAAACACATATTCCATTTGTGTGATTTTTGGGACAAATACTCCATCAGTCTTTGTAGAATCTACTATTTTGACGGCCAAAAGTTGCTGACAGCGAGGCCAGATTGACCCGGTCATCATTATCCAACCAATAAGGTTTATTTTTATTTGATGATCGTGTGTTTGTGGTTCAGGTTGCTAAATATATGGAAAGGAACAACCTTTCAGGCTTCTGGACAATACACAATCCATTAGGCTTCGCCCACGAAGCACCTGTGAGCAAGTACAAGTGAGCCTCTCCAATGCCATTCTGCACAACTCTGCCACGCGCGCCAAGCATACACACACGCATGTCAGACTTTATAGTGTCAAACTTTTGGTTGTGCAATGGGTTGTGATTGGTCAAAACAGCTGAGCTGAATGGATCGGTCTATTGGTACAGCTCAAAATGTTCTAACAGAGTTGGAAATTTCTTCATGAAAACAACTCGTCTTGCAATTATTTCATTGTCTATTTATTTATTTATTTATTTATTTATTTACTTTTAAAGGGTATGACTCCAACTCCAATGGTAATTTATATCTTTTGTGTATAAATGGCACACTTAGATTCATTAAAACACCAAACACTAGCACTTATATAGATGTCATATATAAGGATTTGCCAAGTACATGTCTCTCCATGTAATTATAATGTCAGCCATTAATGCAACTCTAGTGTATCTGCAACTCAGTACAACACAACTACATACAATTTACTTTAGATTTCGTTTCAAAGTTAACATAGTTTTACATTTATTTCCTTCAGTATTATCCATTTGTATTTTTATCCTTTATTTTAATGTTGCCATAGTTTCTTTTGTTTCGTTTTTTTCATTCTCTGTGCAATACATGTACTTTTTTAGTCTCAGGATTTTGGGTGTCTCACAGGAATGAGGTTCATAAGTATGCATGTTACAGGGCCGGCAGTTTGTGCAAAAGTTGGTTGGTTGCATTTTCAAGTTCCCCGGAACATGTATAATTTTTGTTTCAAAACTGGAAAATGTAGTCAACCAAAGAGAGTAATTGTTGTAGCTAAGAAAAAGCACTTCTTAAAAAATATGCCTCTATAGCTACAATGATTACACATGTAGAATAGAAAGTAAATAAAAAGTGTTTTTTAATTTAAAAAAAAACAAACAAAAACAAGAAGTACACGAAAAATTGAATATTTTTCTGTAAGTAAGTTACTTGAAAAGATGTAAACATTTGTACAGTTGATAATGACTTGAAAAAAAATTTGATACAAGATTTGTTTTTTTCTTATCACTTTGAAAAATCACGCTAGTTTTAACAGAGGATGATTCACAAAGCACTATTTTGTAAAGTAATTTGTATGGTATATTGTAGGGTTGCATGTTTGTTGAACATGACAAAGTTTTAAATCTCAAGATTTTTGTAGAAATATTCTCGCCTTACATTTTAGGTAAGGGGACATGATTTATCTGGGAAGTGTTTTATCTCTGGTTTTTAATTGGATGTTTCTAAATTTGTGTTGCTGGCTTATTTAAATCCTTCACATTGCTTTGTTTGAACCATAACAACAATTATAGTTGATAAGTAACCCTCTCAGGGGATTTATCAATCAAATTATTTATTGATTTTGCTGACATATTCTGAAAATTGAAAATCTAAGGCGCTTTCCCAAACCACGCCTTGGACCTGGACTGGGTTTCATTCACCTGGATGAAGCCAGTCTGGTTGAAGCACATTTTAAAGGCATTGGACATTATTGGTAATTACTCAAAATAATTATTAGCATAAAACCTTACTTGGTAACAAGTAATGGGGTTAAAACATTGTGAGAAACGGCTCCCTCTGAAGTGACATAGTTTTCGAGAAAGGAGTAATATTTGATTTTGGTTTCAAGACCTCAGAATTAGATTTTGAGGTCTCAAAATCAAGCATCTGAGAGCACACAACTTCATTTCATTATTATTCCGCAACTTCGACGACCAATTGAGTTCAAATTTTCACAGGTTTATTATTTTCTGCATATGTTGAGATACACCAAGAGGGAAGACTGGTCTTTGACAATTGCCAATACTGTCTTTAAAGACTAACTGACAGAGCCTTAGCCCAAGCCAACGCTGTGGTTTAAAAGAAGGAAAAAAAAACTAAGTTGCAGAAAACCACAACAATTATATTTGGCTTTAACGATGATCAATTTCAGAGGCATTTAGCAACAAACGATTCATCTTTTTTAGGGAGACACTTGACCCACGGTTATGGTTGTGAAATATTTCAATCTTTATGCCAAGTCCAAACAAAATTCTAATTAATTGTTCATGTTGAAATCAACTCTGTTGCAATTCACAATATGTACTTCTGTGATTTTTTTATGTAAATTTTTATCTTGTTTTGTTTGTTTTAAAAGAGGGTAGTCAATGTTATTTATATCAATAATTTTGTTGTCTCTTTCTAAATAAATTCTATAAAAATCTCTCTTTTTCATTTCCCTCAAATGAAATCTCATTTTTGTTTGGAGTTCAGAAAATGACATTTGAAATTAGCTTTGCATGTTCTCAACAATTTACAATTTTCACTTTTTGAAATTTTGCTATGACTTTGTGGATTTTGTAAAAAAATAAATAAAATTAGTACAAAATTTAAGCGTCAATTTGAAAGCGTTAAGACCAGTTTCTAGTTAAATAAATCGTAACGATTTATTTTGGGTTTTTTTGTTCTTGGATAATACAATGGATGTACATGAGACTTTAATTCACAAATTTAAATTTATCCTCTTAAGTAGGTCAAAGTTGTTTCACGTTATTTATTTAATATATTATGCACATTTCTTTCAGAGATTATTTCACTTGGTATTAAACTATGGGTTTATTATTGTAAGTTCCATAAGATTAAACACACGTTGGTATTGAAACACATTCAAGTTTATAAATGCTGTGGTTTTGTTTTCGAGTCATCACACCTTAATGTTTTAACCAGAGCCGAGACCAATCAAAGCGTGAGAGCCTGTGTTAGGGTTTTGCTAACCTCCAGCCTTGATGCTCGTTTGAGATTAAAGGAGAGATGAAGAAGACCTCAAAATAACCAACAACACCCAACTTTCTTGTTTGTCTTGCAATTCAAAAATTCAAAAAAAGTTAAACTAATCTAAAGAAAAGTGATTATAATAAAATATCGGGAAATAACATATTGTCAAAAGCTGTTTTGGTGTTTTTACCTTGATGGGGTAAATTTCACGTGTCAAAGCTCAGAATCTGTTTTTGTGAAGTGAAGGGTTGTAAGACAGCGTCCAGGGCTGAAGCGAAGTCGGACAGCGGTACGAGTTTGTGGTTTGGCGCCCTCAGTTGACCAGATTTCCCCCACTGGCAGAGTTGTGTGATCATGTGGTTAGCCTCAATACCTGTTAAATAAAAAATAAATAAGTTGTACATTCTCTGTAGCTGCTGGCTGTGGATGATATGACAAAGAAGTAGGCAAGTGGTTAGACCGCAGATCACGAGGTATTTGGCTCAAATCCTCCAAGCTAATTGCTGATTTTACATTGACTAGAACAAGTATATTGTCGTCTTGTTTCTGAATCACAACTTCTAGGTTTGTGTAATTCATAAACATAGACGTTTAACAATGTATGAATGAGAGTTGTTGCCAATTTGGCGTTTATATCCCGTTGTGAGAGTTTGCCAAGTTCCCTTAAAGCTGGCTAAGGGTGCTGGTGTATCATTTTTGAATAATCATGTTGTGATTATGATGATTATTGGCTGTTTACATTTTGAGACTATGAAGTTGATTGGCTACTTACTATTTGCATGTTTGTCATGCCACCTGGTCATCCAATAACCAACAAACTTGACGTCATTGAATATTAATGAGCCAGTAGGGACTAAGACTGGTTGTCTTGACATTCCACCATATGTAACAATTGTGCCACCAGGTCTGTACAAAAATAAAATCAACTAAATTTGTTAATTTGTTGGCAAGACGTATGGAAGAACACGCCAATTTTTTACATATCAATAAGTTTCATCTTCATTCTTGAACTTACTCCATTAATTTGATCAAGGTTATTGTACTCTTTCCTCCCACAGCATTTAGGGCAAGTTTAGGTCTTGGGAGTTCCTGAAATACAAAAAAATATACACTATTATTCCATAACAATTTTAATTGTCTGCTTGTACAAATTTACAAAGAGTGAACAGCCTTTCAAGAAGAGCAAGAGAAAAGAAAAAGATTCTTAAAAAGATTCACCTTGAAAACTTTTGCAGCATCTTTTCCCTTCAGGGATTCTTCTGTTACTACAGCAGTTGCACCAAGACTTTCAAGATAGGATTTCAATTTATCAAAGTCCGGCCTTAAAAGAGAAAAAAACATCGTCTTAAAACATTAATCTATTGAATCCAATTATTGAAACTGCGATTCACTTGCATCATTTGATAAAAGAATCCACAAACCTGTCTCTGACGATGTTGATTGTTTTAAGTCCTCGAGCTGCAGCGATTTGAATAACTGCTTGGCCAGCTCCGCTATTGGCTGCATTCTGTAAAACACAGTCTCCTACAAGAAGGCACGAATAAACTTTCAATGTCAAAACCACCTTTGTCAAGTTCCCTGTGTACTGGATACCAAATTGTCATTGATACACTTATGGAACCAGACTGTTTTTCCCTTTCAGCCTCTGTTTGATTACATGTGTTTTATCTTAAAGAAGATAGGCTGGCTATAAAGTGATATGAGACAATAAAACATATAGGATTTGAGGCATTGCATGGTGAGGTATCAATGTATATTTGGTTTGCGGTAACACCATGTGTGTATCTACTTGCCAGGTAGAGTTGTTCTTAGGGAACTGTCTTGCTTTATTCTACTGCCGTGGAGTAGATAATCGGAGGTTCGGGAGACTTCTCAGTTCTGAAAAGAACTGTCCTGCTTTTTAACTATTACCAGGGCGGATGGTATAGAAATTAGACTGGACTACTACTTTAGCCTATAGGATCGTAATTAACTGTAGTGCCGCGGAGTCAGTTCTGAAATTGGTCTCAACGTTTCGACTAGCTTGCTCTAGTCATCGTCAGGAGACGTCAATAAAACACTTTGATAGAGCAATACTTCCTCAACACAAAATTACTGAATATAGTGCAGCATGAGTCAGTGACACTGCACTCGCACATCTGATGTAGAAAAGTTCTCGTTTTGTTTCTTAGGTTGGGATGGATTTTAAAGAAAAGACAAGTCACAATAAAAAAACACAATTATTTACAGAAAACAAGAAAGACCTGGTTGTAACTCCACAAAGTCTGCAAGCATACGGTACGCTGTACAAGCATTCACTCTTACTGTGGCTCCAATCATTACTGGTGTGTCTTGTGGAAGCGGGGATACATGATTTGCAGGACATACAATATGGCTCCTCCAAGTTCCTGTCAACATGAACAAATAATATCAACATTCCTTAATCAGATCTTGGCAAATTTGTGGCATGATTTAAAATTAGGTGAGGTTTCAATAGCACCATTTATGACGAAATCTCTTTTGAGTAATGCTGGTTCTGAAAAGAGTTTTGAAAATGTTTTGATATTCCAATGGAAGTGCCATTTATTGCAAATTGAAATTGAGCCTGCCCTCTAAAAGGTGAAGTTCCACCAGGCCTGTCCCTTTTCATCTCTTTCCACTTGAATGGTTTTGTCGCACCAGAATTCAGAACACCTGCTTATTTGTGTTGTGTTGTGTTGTTATTTGTTGTGTTGAGTGTTGTTATTCAAGAAAGACTCTGCTGGGTCGAAAAGGCCATTTACTTTTGTTAGAGTCAACTGTTTAACACTTTGACATTTTATAAATAAGGAATAATCCATTTTAACTAAATGCAAAATAATTAGCCGACCTGACCTAAATTGTTTGTGGCTGGAATGACCCTGTCTCCAAGTTTGACCTCAGTAACTTGACCTCCGACCTCTATGACCTCTCCAACACCTTCAAATCCACCAACAGTTGGCAATGCTGGTTTGATTGGGTATACACCTAAACATATGATTGAAAGACAAAGTGCACAAGAATTTAATCGGTTTTAATGTAAGTATTCATTCTCTTTTGTAAAATGCTTTCAATAAAATTTGCTACGCCAAGTGGAAATCTAACATTTGAAAGAAGACACTACTAGCAAAATTAACCCTTTCTTAGTATAAAGAAGTACAGCAGCCTCTGATAATTAAATGCACTTTGAATTGAGAAACTGTTTACTTTGAAGTCCTGCGCTAATAATTGATAAAGATACATAATTTCAGTTATAGCTTTTTATCCCTAAACATTTTAATATAAGAAGCGTTACTGCAGATTTTTGGGGGATTAAAAAATGTTTGAATTTCGCGTCAAACTAAGTAACTAAAAGTCTGCTGCATTTTGAACAGTGTTGAATGTGATGATAAACTGCACCTTGAATTGTGTTGATATCGGCTGGATTTATTGGAGATGCCAGCATCTTTATCTTCACTGAGCTTGAATCTACAGGCGGAAGATCAGTCTCCATCAACCTAAAAAGGGATTCACATATTTTACACTAATCAGTAGTTATATAATACTAAATAAAGAAGATAAACAAAACATTTTAAATTTAATAATAATATTATTTAATAAAAACAAATTAATATGATTTTTTTTAAATAATAATATTATTAATAATAATAAAAAAGAAGGAAAGTAAAACTTACTGTACAACCTTCGATGGGTCACCATGTTCTGCATATACAAGCGCACGTGCGGCGACTTGAATATCACTGTAAAGTCTTTTAATCTCAACCGAATTGAAACATTGATACAATCTTGGAAATTTCATAACCTTTCGAGAAAGTCCACCAACAACCCTGGGCGCTGACATCTTGGATTTTATGTTTGCTCGAGTAGAAGTTATTGTTTTCTCCACCGAAGGCTGAGGGGCGTGACAAAAACTGGCCAATCAAAAGGGAGTTTTATGAATATTCAATAGCACTTTGACACACGGCCATCTGAAATCTGGCGCGAATGTAATACACACAGACTGCCTGGGCTGCTGTCGATTGTTGCACAAAACGCCTCCCAAATAGCACAAATTCATCTCTGAAATTCAAACTTGTGGTGTTATTGAGGAGGATACATTCCAAGCTTGATCATGCAGTTCGGTGGTGAGCGAAAAAATGCCCACCAGAGGCAGCAGAGGGGCCGAGGGAAGGCTCGACTTAGCGGGGACAACTCGTCACAATACACCCACCGATTGCAGTTCTACCGTCTGCCACCTACCGACAACATCTCCCTGAATGAATTCGAAGAATTCGCCATTTCCCGGGTGAAAGGTAATTATTTTTTACATTACAATTACATTGATGATTTAATTCATGATTTTTATATTATACACAAATTAGAGCATGTACATTATTATACACATAATGAATGTTTATGAGTGCAATGGTGCGAATATGTTCATGAGTTGAAAGATAGACTTGTGGACAAGTCGTTAAATCGGCCCCACGTGCTGAGATAGTGCTCCCCCGACAACACTGCTCTCGCGCGAACTCACTGCTCTCGCGCGAACTGATGGCTCCCCGATTTTGACTCCTCATTAACGACTTGTACAAGTTGTCATCAGTTTGTGCACAGCCTATGGGCACTTCAGCCGAAATCGTACGGACGCATCTGATTGGTCGATGTCGTTAAATCAATGAATATTCAACATGTATATGCTGTCAAACAGTACACCCTGTATTGGATGGGTTCGGGAAGTCACATGTATGAATGAACGATCAACAAACCTGTCAGCGTGTATTTATAATGCCTACACACTAGACGTCGTGTGTGTATGGTTGTACTTTTGAGTACGGATTTTCATCGGGAACTTTGACGTGCATATTAAATAAATAACTTCGTCTTAACTTGGTCTGACTTGGTTGATAAACTTGAAGAACAAGATATAGAAGCAGCTGTCAAGTAGCCAGTTTTCTCAAGGCATGCAACATGCAAGAGATCTGCTCACGTCGACGACAGGTCGCAAGGAAAAAGAAGAAGAAGCCGCCATTTATATGCATCATGCCAACACACACACACTGCACACAGCGTGTATTGATTGATGAAAGGCAATGACACTTTTGTAAACAAATGATTTGCACCGGCCGAATATTCGATGAAATCAGTAGCCTTGCTCAAGGCAGTGGTGATGGTTGGTGCATACTGTGTTGGCATCATGAAATCAAAACAGGTGAGCTTGCTGTTAAGTTTCTTAATTAAACTACTAATAAATTTGCGTTGACAAATAATATTGCAAAAATCTACCTCCATGGAGTTACCGGTAACTTGGTTTGGGGCTTCTTACTTAAAAGAACAAGTTTTGTTTTGAAGTAAAACTTAACAAAACATGTGTTATTATTCATATAACTCACTGGTTCCACCATGGAGGTAGTTTCTACCTCCATGGTTCCACAAAAAGCACTGTCGCCAGTGGCGGTTGCACCGACACACACAGGTTATTAAAATTGAGCCCCTACTTCTAAAGTTCTAGTTCTACACAAGGTTACTTGTTTTGCATTGTTGTTGGAACTTTTGTATCTAGAGAGTAGAGTCTCAAGCAATGCAAAAAGTACCAAATTCACTGTTTTTGTTGTTGGTTTTTATAATTAAACATAATTGTTGTTTTTTTTAGAAACAATAATAAAACATAATAACAAAATGTTTAAAAAATTTAAACACTAAAACTTAAATAAGATTTGAAATTACATGAGAGTCTTTATTTGTGATGGTGTTGCCTCGAACCTCACTTTAGCCCGTAAGTATTAGGTAGGTTTTATGAGCTGCATGTTATGCCAGCAAACACGTGAACGTGAAGGTCAAAACATTGTGTTGTTAGGTGACGTCACCACTTTGGGCTTAATTCATGCTCACGTAAGACGTCTGCACAGAGAGGTACCTGACGTGAAAAATGGTATCTTCATGTGTGATTTTAACAACACAATTTTCTGACATTTACGTTAACTTATTTGCTTGCAATAAGTATTAGCCTATCATACTACAGATAGTATTACACAATCAACATAAGTTTAGGTCAACATTGTGTGTTTCTTTCTTTTCTCCACAGGGTCACATGGCAGCCTGACAGTGCAAGGGAAACACTCCTCGTTTAAGAAGGAAGTTCGTTCCACCCCTACCCCTAAGCTGCTGTAAAAACTGTGAAAGTTTGATCTCCTGCCTTACTGCGAGTCATGGGAAAAGTTAGCCGAGATGGATCTGCATTGGAGTGAAGATGTGTACGCAAAAACTGATACAACTCTAGACACTCATTAAATTACTCTGGTGCCTGATTTAAAAAGAAATGTTCATACAAATAAAATAATCTTAATTGCAATCCTCTGTTTAATTGGTAACCAATGAAGCGATCTTAGAAGGAGCATGGCATCACGACGGCGATTTAACCTAAATATAACACGAGCAGCCCAGTTCTGCAAACTGTGAAGTCTCTTTTAAAATATGCATGTGGGTTTTCTGTAAGCAGCCCATTACAACAATCTAACCGAGAAAGAACATGGCTGCGAATCACATGATGTTATGAATCGTCAGATACATACTACCTAATCTGTGACACATGAAATCGAACAGACTTGCAAAGCTGGAGCCGTTTTCACGAAACGTTAATCTTAGGGTTTGCATGTTACGTTGCAAGGCTGAGACTCAACTCAAGTCGTAAGATTAACACAAGTTGGAAAGAGTTTGGTGTAAACGAAAGCAGGTCTATTTGATCAGTCATAGACAATTCAATCAAAATATGCACCAAAGTTCTTGACTGATGTGGATGGTGCATTCTGAATGGTTCCAAATGTAAGAATGACATTTATACTGTGCAATTACCAACAATTATTTTGCTCATTTTAGTTAAAATTTATTCTTTCCAATCCAAATACTTAAATATCCAAAGCACAGACTGAGAGGGTTTGATAATGTATAAAGGCTAGGCGGTTGTGCAACATAGGTAGAAGACCCATTTAAAATGTTCATTCAAGTTAGTTTTCACATATCCACCACCGTTTACATTTCTGTACGGTCTTCTAGCGGTGTCCACCCGAAGGTCCGTTAGTCCGAAGGTTTGATTGTCCGAATGCACAAATTTCCCATAACAGGGGGTTCATTAGTCCCAAAATGAAGTAGGTTTCATTAACCCGTACATTTGATACGATAGTGCGAAGGTTCATTGATCTGAAGGTTCACTGGTCCAAATAAGGTCCGATAGTCCGAATCGACGATCAAACCTTATTGTCAATTCGGACTATCGGACCTTATTGTCAATTCGGACTATCGGACCTTATTGTCAATTTGGACTATCGAACATTCAGACTATTGAACCTTCGGCCATCGAGCTGTAACCCTTCTAGCACTCGCCTAGTTTGTAAATTGTTTAAAGTGTTTTGTAATGAACAGGTTTTGCAAAAGTCAACTACTCACTATGTTTATATAGCAACCTGGAAGTGCAAGGGAAACACTCCACATTTTCTTTATTTACAGTTTCTACCATCAATATCCATTAGTCTGAAGGTATTTTCATTGTTTATTGCTCAATTTAATTTATTTATTTCAACCACTGGTTTGCATTTGTTGATCGATTTATCAATAAATTTGTTTCTTGTTTTTTGTTTGAGGCAAACTACAATTGGAGTCACTGTTCCTTTTTTGCATTTCACGGTGTCTTTACCCTATTTGAGCCTTATATTAATTGTTATGATTGCTTGGAAGTGAGAAGTATTTTTCGTGGTTACAGTTGCTTAAAACAAAACAAAAGTACAGCTGCTATATGAAACCTTGTCTTGCAATATCTTGGGCAAGTAGAGTGTATGTCGATGATTAGCTATAATACCTTTAAAATACATCGACATCTGAAAAGAGTTACTGAAATTTTCCGGAATCCCTGCGATGCGCACACGACTCCCCTGTGAAACTTGTCCACAAGACTCACATATCAAACTTCCACATGTCGACCATGGTTTTCAAAATCACTTTTTAGATGAAGACTTAAAATAAAAAAACATTTGTCAGTAAACAAATAATGAATTTTGGGACTGGTAGTATTAATACAAACTATATTTTATGTTGCAACTTGTCCAGTGTACACAGTCCGAGCAGAACACATCGGGTTAAAGGATTGCATTGGACCATTACCATTGACCGTGGGCATTATTTATTTGCATGAGGCAGCTCACGGATATTAAACAGATAAATAGTAATGCATTTGAAGATGACTTTGTAAAGTTAGGCCCTAATCAACTAATAAAGCAGTTAAATCAAAATAAAAAAGATTCACAGATGCCCTCCGGTTCAAGCTTTACAGTATTAGAAACTATTACTACCCTCTTATAAAAATGGACTCGTCTGCACGATTGTCTCCGCGGCAACAGTGAAGGTATACCGCGTTCGTACTTGAATACATGAATACGTACCGCTGACAACTTGTACAAGTCGTTAATGAGGAGTCAAAATCGGGGAGCCATCAGTTCGCGCGAGAGCAGTGAGTTCGCGCGAGAGCAGTGTTGTCGGGGGAGCACTATCTCAGCACGTGGGGCCGATTTAACGACTTGTCCACAAGTCTAGTTGAAAGATGGAATGTTCTATTCAACGAGGCGGAGCCGAGTTGAATGGAACATTCCAGCTTTCAACGAATGAACATATTCGCACCATTGCACGAATGAAAAACATTCATTATTTGTTTTATATAACATCCAAGTAGATCTTTGTCATTTTGATTGAAAGATACAACTTTCAAAACAAACAAAGCGTAGGCCTCCAATTTTTAATTGTAGAAGACGAATGCTAGTAATTTTACTAATGCCTTGCTGCGTTACCGAAGACAACGCGCACGCAGTGATGTTTTTACTCAGCTTTTTCGTTCCATCCGAAAAGTACCATTGCACGCTGGCAGCGTGCAATGGTACTTTTCGGATGGAACGAAAAAGCACGGTGAGTGACTCAGCCTGCAATGGGTACTTTTATTTGCTATCACGTGACGGACAATCCTCCAATCAAATGGCAAGGATCTGCTTGAGTGTTATATAAAAAGTAGTATATTATATATAACAAATATGATTGTTTTTTTGGTTTTTTTTTAAGTTTTATTATTTTGACTTCTTGTGTTTGGATCATAAAAAATCATGTCCACAGTCACTGTGCAATCAATGAAAATTTGGTGTAAACGGTTCTGTAATTTAATACTGTGATATAAGAATCCTTACTTTCATGTATTAAATTTTAACAACATGTGCTTTGAATCAAACATCAGGTACAGTGTTGGTGCACGAATAACTTGGCATTGAAAATCATTACATTTAGTATGTACATGTACACTAGAAACCCCACACCGTCCATGCACACAGTCGTAAAGTGCAGTTTGAGTTAAAATTTATGAAATAAACTTACTGTCTTGTTATGTTTACAGTTCTTCGTCATGTTGAGCAAGCTGGTCAGAGTTACGTACGAGGGACTGAGAAGTACAAAGAGTACATGGATAAAGAGTTGAGGCACTTGATGCCACTAGCTGTCAGAAAGGTAAGCTAACACAAATGAAACAATTGGAGCGCTATGTGGCAGCAGACTTACCAGGTAAATTTCCATTGTTTACATACCCGAGAACAACGGATTTTAACTGGTAAGTCTGCTGCCATCTACTTGCGATAATGTAACCCTCCTCCCTACGACCGCCAGGCCGGAGGGTTACAAGATTGTCTCGAGCGGCAAACGACAATTTAGTCTAACACGTATAATTTCAACAGCTAGTCACCAGATTAGGCCGAGTTTGACTTAACAATTCTGTGAAAGGGGTGTTACAAGGCAGTGCGTGTGCGCTGTCCGTTTACAATGCTCGCCGTTCACTCATTATGGCGCGCACGCACTGCAGCACTGCCTTGTAACACCCCTTTTCCTGATTAGCCCATGGTTAATCCTTGTTAATCTTAGTTAATCTGTTCTCATTTCAACAGGATCTTAAAGATGATTTTGAGGAGCGACGGAAGGATCACATATCTCACTTCATTCTGAGGCTGGCTTACTGTAAATCGTAAGTAGTTTCAATTCTCTCTTTTGAAATTGCGACCCAAAACAAATAGATTTTATATTTAGCTATGAATTAGAACGTAAGATTGCGACTAGCTCAAACACTATGCATATGTTCAACACAAAGTGGAGGTTTATGATTTAATTAATTATTCATTGTTTCTTGATAAGGTTTTTGATGGTTTGTCCTCTAATTTTGGTTTGTATGTTCAAGAGTTGTTGTGAGTGCATATTATGCATGAAATAAATAAAAAGTGCTTGCACTTTAAAAAAAAATAAAATAAAAAAGATTTTATGTTTATTCTAGAGTTACCCCTCGGAAACTAACGGCACCCACAGCCATTGCTGTGGTGCCCTGTGGTTTTGCTGTGGTGCCCTGTGGTTTTGCTGTGGTGCCCTGTGCTTTTGCTGTGGTGCCCTGTGCTTTTGCTGTGGTGCCCTGTGCTTTTGCTGTGGTGCCCTGTGCTTTTGCTGTGGTGCCCTGTGCTTTTGCTGTGGTGCCCTGTGGTTTTGCTGTGGTGCCCCACAGCCATTGCTGTGGTGCCCTGTGGTTTTGCTGTGGTGCCCTGTGGTTTTGCTGTGGTGCCCTGTGCAAGGTTCCAATACAAACTTAGAAGTTCGAAGTGCCCCTTACCAAGGGCAAATTTCTGTGCCCCTTCAAGTGTGAAGGCCTGTATAGTTGTTGGTGCATGCTTTGCGTGTCTACTAAGGTCTTCCACAGGCATGGTTTCGAAAAGGGCAATAAATGTATCAGTTCTACTATTTGCATTTTTCATCTTTTCAGAAATGCACATCGTTTTACAGAATACAATTACTCGTTTGTTATAATTTCTTTGTTTATCTGTTTTCATGAGTTCATTTTCCAGGATATTCTTGTACTAAATTGTTTTAAAATGTGTGCATATAAATGTCCTATCCCCTGGTCTTTAATTCTAACATAAAACTGTACTGAGATTTTGAATTTGTTTAAAAAGCTTGATTTTATGTGCAATTCAAAGTTTCATTTTCATCTGAAATGTGTATATAATTTTGTTGTTTGCAAATCATGGCATATTTTGGCTGAAAACGTATGTAAAATTATATTCATTGAATATAATTTTTTCAAAATTAATTGTAATTTTTCCTGTTTTTCCTCCCATTATCCAGGTTTATGTTTGTTTGTTTGTTTGTCGCTTGTTTTTGTTTGTTTCTTTGTTTTGCATTTTTAAAATTTGCTATGAGCTTTTTTAGGCCTATATATTATAAAATTGTGTTTTTTTGTATAGGACTACAGTAATTTATGTTTCTTGGTATAATTATACAATCCCTTCTTTTGGATATGTTTTTTGTAAAACATTTGATTCAATGAATGCCTTGTTTGAAGTGAGTTCTAGGCCCTATAGTTTATTGCCCAGAATGCTACCATGTTTTAATTAAGCTTTAAGAGGCCTACCGTTGATGTATCTTATCTTATTTCTGAACTTTCATTTTCAATTTCTTATGTTGTGTTTTGACAATTAAGTTCTTCCAGTTTTTATTAGGCCTAATTAAGTAAAATTATCAGAAATTGCAATAACAAATCTGGATTAATGTTTTATTTTTGAACAGCGAGGATTTGAGACGTTGGTTCATTTCTCAGGAGATGGATTTGTTCCGTTATCGTTTCTTAATGGAAACTGATAAGAGAGAAGTTACACGTTTCTTACAAGAAAATGATTTACAATTCACACCGGTAAGATCACAGAAAACTCATCAGAATTTTAAGATGATTAATTTTGGGAATAGCAAATCATTTCACCACAGCTAAAATGAGTGCAGGAGTAAAATTTGAGCCATCATCAACAGGCCTTTAATTTACCAAAAGCAATTACCATGGTGCCCTGTGCTTTTGCTGTGGTGTTTTTTGGAAAGTTCCAATACATATTTACATTTTCCATATAGAAGTACCCCTTATACTAGAGTAAAATACAATGCCTGCATCATAGTTCATGTTCTGGATTAAAATGAAAGACAAACAAATTGTTAATGGTCTGGCGTTTCAATTCAACCCTAGGAGAGTCTTTCTCGAAGCCCTTAAAGGCGTTTGAGTAAAGACTCAGTGTCTGCTAGGGTCGAAACCTCAGGCCATGCACAATTTTTTTTCATTTTTACCATAGGTCTGTTTTGTTATATTTGTAAAGTTTGCAGCTTTCTCCATATAATAATAATAATGGAAATTTATATAGCGCCTATCCATGTAAACATGCTCCTGGACGCTGAAAAAATAAATTAAAAGATTTTTTTTCTTTTCTTTAGATTCCTGAAGATGAGAAGAAGCAGATAGCTAAGTACCTTTGTGCTAGTAGTTTCAGCATGACCATGGCTATGATAGAACACACAGACTTCTATAAGGTATGAGCATTGGTGTTATTAGGGCCCTAATTCATGGCTCTGGTTACTGCCGAATTCTTTGCTTACAATCACCATTATCCGCTTACTGTTTAAAGTAAACAATTTCTGTGCAATCAACTTTTGATATGAGGAACGGGGGCACATCTCAAAACTTGTCCAGCTTTTACTTTCATCGTTTTTTTGTTCTTTAGGTACCATTCACCGAAGCTCTTGATCTTGTCCGAGGCAGAAAGGTTTATCTTCACAAGGGTTGGGCTTACGTTCCTCATAATGACTTGGTCTCCATCATACTAAGTGCTTTCAGGTCCCACCTGTCTCAAGCTCTTGCAGTAAGTTGTACAATAACAATAATTATAGTAGCTTCTTAGTATAGCGCTCATATGCGTCACTCAGTGGTGCTCAAGGCGCTTTAACATACAGTATTTTCCTGCAAGGTATGTGGGACAAGGTTTGAATTATGAGACCTACTCATTTAACATAGCACAATATGCTGCCAAACAAACCAGGCCAAACCCCTTCTCTTTTCGATGAGTCCACTGGATTCTTTTACGGGGGTTACAAAACACACAGGACCAACGGCTTTACGTCCCATCCGAAGGTCGAAGCATCAATCATGGTAAAGTGTCTTGCTTTAAGGACACAGGTGTCACGACTGAGACTCAAACCCACACTCTGCTGATCAGAAACACCTGAGTTTGGATTCGGTGCTCTTAACCGCTAGGCCGTGACGCGCCACAATTAGTAGGATGCTTTGAAGGTGGTAATGCCAGTAAAACCTTGGTTTGCTAGTACTCTTTACAAGGATGCTATCCCAAGGCTCTTGGAGGTTGTATTTTTCAGGTCTAAGAAGAGCAAGGCTTGATATTCTCTCCTCATCTTGACCGTTTCAGGTGACAGCAAGAAGCATTCCTCATCTTGAGGAGGATGATCGTCTTCTACCGATGCTCAACAATCTCAGCAAACAATATCTGGGCCAGAACTACAGCAGTGTCAAAACCAACACGGGCAAGATTGAACTTAAAGACATGGATATGGTAAGCTGAAGTTTTTGAGTTACTTATCAGCCAGAGTTTTTGTTCTTGAGATCAAATCCTCAATTGTCTTACATTATTGAACCGGTAAAATGTTGGCTTGGCAATATTAACAAGTGTAATGAGATTTTGATCTTGTGTATGTATTAAAGGGGAGCAATATAAATGTAAAATAATACTTTGTTATTATTGAATCTCAAGGGAAATCAAGTCTCAAATTTACTGTTTGAAAATATTTAACGTATTACATTTGACAACTGTTTTCCATGAAAAAGAAATAATCCAAGACTCTGTAACAAATTGTTCTCTTATACACCCTGTAATGTTCAATTCCGCAGCATGCAAGGAAGTCATTCCCACTGTGTATGCGCCAACTTCACACAGAGTTACGTGAGAACCATCACATTCGTCATCATGGTCGGATGCAGTATGGTCTATTCCTCAAAGGGATTGGATTGACTCTGGAACAAGCTTTGACATTCTGGAGAAGTGAATTCAGCAAGATTATGGAAGTAGATAAGGTACTACCATCGGTTTTACATATTGTTAAGCCCGGTTCATACTTCCTGCGAATGCGATGCGATAAGAATTTTGATGTCACAGCTCTGTTTTTGTCGCAAATATTTCGCAGGAGTCGGGCACTTTTCAACTGATGCGAATTAAGCCCTATTAGACTTGATTGAGTCTCGGAGACAAAGATCAAGTTGAAATGCTTCCCTGTGTATGAAGTAACTAAAAAGAGTAAACTTGTAGATACAACCATGTATTAAATATCTTTTGTAAGAAAAGCCAAAGCGGTCTTGACGTTTTGAACAGAATGCTCTGCACTCTTTTTTTTCCCCTTTTTTTTAACACCATGAAAAAAATAAAAATCGCTTCTCTGTGTCTTATTACAGTTTGATAAGCAGTATGCGTACAACGTCCGTCATAGTTACGGCAAAGAAGGCAAGCGTACGGACTATACCCCATACAGCTGTATGAAGATCATTATGACCAATGCCCCAGCAACTGGAGACCATCACGGTAAGAACTTTACATTAGTTGATCCTCCAATGATAGTGACCTAGGCTCAGTTTCATGGAACTGCTTAAGCAGAAAATAATATCTTTATGCTAAGCACAATTTAAACATGTCACATGGTGTTGTGACTGGTACCCTTATTCTTGTAAGCAAAATGTTTTTGTTTGATATAGTGCTTCTTGTGTTTAAGCAGATCTATAAAATTGGCCGTTTGTGAATTTTGGGTCCCTGCTCTTGTTCTTTTTTAAAGTATTTTGATGCATTTGACGGCAGGTGCTAAAAAAATTAACTTTAATTATTGTTGTAAGCAATAATTCACCAATGTTTTATTCCCATTAATAAATTCCTTTTGGTCAAAACCTTACCTGGCTGCCGCTTCCCAGGTTGTATTGTAAACTTGGTTGTGATCCCTGGCTACACGGCAGTTAACGGTTGTACAGCTTCTGACTGACAACCCCAAACAATGTAAATTTGTCTTTGTTCAACCCCAAATCTTCTTGTATTTTTTTATCAGGATGTCCATTCCGCCAGCATAAGGCTAGATAGCTCAGTTGGTAGAGCACCAGTACGTTAATCCAGAGATCATTGGTTCAAATCCCCCTCTAGTCAATTTGTTTTTGTTTTTTACCCAGGATGCCCATTCCGTCATACAGACAGTAAGTTACTGAAGCAGCGTCTTGCTTCTTACAAGGTCAATCAGGCAGGAGTTGATGAGGTAAGTCGACAATAACCAGAGTTAAATGCAGTGTTTACTTTTGGTAATTAATCAGCAAGTTAATGACCATAAAAAACTTACTTGGTAATGAACAATAGTGGAGAGCTGTTGATATTACTAGTATAGTGTAGTTTTAGAGAAAAAGGGAGTTTCCACTCGAAATGTTTAAATCTGAGAAAGACTTCAGGCATCCAACAATAACCAAAGTTAAATGCAGTGTTTACTTTTGGGTAATTACTTAACAAGTTAATAACCACACAAACTTACTTTGTAATGAACACTGGCGAAAACACTAAGAATTCTAATTATTTACAATACAATTGTTTTTCTTTCTCCAGATTATTGACTTGGTAAACAAATCTCACTACCAAGTTGCCTGCTCCAAATACTTCATGTTAACCCACAATGTAAGTATGGTCAAATATGCCTATGCTCAGTCACAAGAGGGCGCTATTTGGCAACAATATCTCTAGAAAAAAAATTGAACAAAGTTGTTGATTTAAAATAAAAAGATTTGTGCAATTTTCACATGAATGTAATATTTGCCTTGAATTGTGTTGTGTTGTGGTTATCTTTATCTGAAGAGTAGTTTGTTATGCCAGTGCAGAAACATTTTATCTCCTGAACGAGAACTTCCGATACGCGCAAGTTTGACACTGTCATAACGTCATCAATCATACTTAGAAAAGCGCGGATGAACTGTACAAAACAAGTACGTGCCCAATTTAACGTTTTTGCACAAAGCCTTTTTTTAGTGAAAGATATGATGTTTTGCTCTCTTGTTTTGACGATTGTTATATAATTCAGTTTCTTAATTTGTTTTAATTTGCCCATACATTTGTACCTGCTCAGATTTTGACTAGTGGCTTTTGTTCACCGGCTTAGGGCATGCCTACATGATTAATGCACTTTTAAAGAAGTTATTATTATGAAACTGTTATTATTATGAAGTATTTAATTTTGAATAAAATTTAGTTATTTTTCATCTTCTCCAAAGGCTAGTACTAATTTTTAATGAAATGTTTATTTATCGCTTCCTATAACAGAATGCTAAGACTGATGTTAGCATCCAACATCCGAACCAATATTTTGAAGAGAGTATGAAGATTCTGAGTGGTGACAAGAAGTATGAAGGTAAGTCTGGGTGCAAGACCGAGATATCAGTCCATAGAGTGTCATGTCCAAGCAGTTTAAAGCATCAAGTTCAAGTTTGGTGGTTAATGAGTGGGGGTTGTTGGCGTGTGTTGGATGGGTTACCCCTTCGCTCAGCACAGAGCCACACTTCCAGGAATCATTGTATGAGAATATGTTAATTACCGAGACCTCGTTATAATTTATAGTGCATGAACCATAGCGAGCATCAACTCTGTCAGTCATCAATAAATAATTGGATGGCCTTGACAGATGAAGAACATACAGTATCTGAGGCACAGTGGGGGGCTTGGATAACAACGGTTAAAGGGAAGGTGTAGGCCTGTATGGTTCGTTTTTGAAAGGGCAAGGACACCAAAGCATTTTCTCCTTGAAAGAGGGCACCCTATGAGGGACTGTGTCGCCATGATCAGAGCAGTCCTGTCGCTGGTCATGAAATTATTCTTCACATCAGCATTTACATAAAAACAATACAATGCCTTGAACAAACACTGCCTTACAAAGTATTCTTCATTGCCAAAATGATCATCACATGCCAAACTGATCGTGCATTTCCAACAGCCAGACTACATCCTTTTTAACTGTGGTTGTGACGGACGATCAGATAAAAGTTTTTGGGTTAGAAGCCTACAGCAGCTTTTGATATTATAAAGCATTTTGAGAAACAATTTCACTCCGAAGTAATGTGGTGACGGTACAAAGATATGTATAGAGAAAAGGACTTAGTATAAGAAGACGTGATTTAATGCACCTTTAAATGTCTTTGATTTAAATTAAATAAGAATCGCTGGAGTTTATTACATTGCAGAGGAACAAACTCTACACATGTGTGCAATTTGTGCACGACCTTGACTAACTGAAAGCCCTTACTTTTCAGTTTAAGAAAATGAATTATCGGATCGTCCGTCACAATCACAGTTGAAAAGGATGTAGTCTGGCTGTTGAAACGCATGATCAGTTTGGCGGCAATGAAGAATACTTTGTATGAAAGTGTCTGTTCAAGTCAATGTTTTGTTTTTATGTAAAAGATGATGTGAACCTGAGGAATAATTTCATATCCAGCCACAGGCCTGCTTTGATCATGGCGACACAGCCCCTTTAAGTAACCACTCCAGGGATAAATTTACACCAATTTTTATATGTAATTCAAAGGGATAACTTTTGCATTGCATAACGTAGACAAAGACACTGAAAAACTCTTCTTTAGTGTGTGTAAAGGCAGCATGTATTTATTCACATCTAAAACTGAGTAAAATTGAAAACATTTCATTCATTGTACTTCGTAAAAAAAAGTTTGCATAATGACATTTTGTTTTACAGTTCAGTATTTAATCCTACAAAACCGGTCTCTACAATGCCTGTTATTTCTTCTTAAGAGGGCAATGCCTTTTCATTTTGCAAAGGACACTTCCATTGGAAAATTTTAAAGTCTATTGGAAACTTTTGATGGGGCACCAAGGCCAATGCCAGGGGCAACAGTCCTGCTTTACACAGTTCTTATCTATGCACTCAGGCCCATGTCAGATGCAATTGTGTCCGCCATGCAATACTGTCCGCAAACTTTTGCATATGCAATCGTGTCCGGGGCTATGCAAAAACCGTCCGGCGGACATATGCAATAATGTCCTCCGGATAGTATTGCATAGAGGACATAATTGCATGCGACACCCACACTACATTCTCAAAGCTTGCATGGTATGTTAATGAAGTCACTATACATTGACAAATTGTTTGCTAAAGTTTAACGAACTCATCCTCCTGTATTCGTTGACATAAAAACTAATAGTACAGTTAAATACTTTAAGGTTTGCATATTATTAAGTTAATACAGGAAATTAGTATACAAATGGAACCCACATTAAAACAGTATAATATTTCAACTAACAATGAAATGCAATTATTAATTTTTTTATTTTTTTATTTACACGTATTAAATTCTCATAACATTTACACCATTATGTTTACACTGTTACTGCAGTGCGTTAGTACTTTACACTGTTACTGCAGTGCGTTAGTACTTTACACTGTTACTGCAGTGCGTTAGTACTTTACACTGTTACTGCAGTGCGTTAGTACTTTACACCGTTACTGCAGTGCGTTAGTACTTTACACCGTTACTGCAGTGCGTTAGTACATTTGGTAAAATAGCCATGGCAGGACGCCAGTCTCTGTTGCAATGCAATGACAGAGTCCAACATGAACTAGTGCTACAATTGCATAGATATTACATACATGTAGCTACTGCTATTGTTTAAAGGCAGTGGACACTATTGCTAATTACTCAAAATAATTATTAGCACAAAACCTTACTTGGTAACGAGTAATGGGGAGAGGTTGCTATTATAAAACATTGTGAGAAACGGCTCCCTCTGAAGTGACGTAGTTTTCCCAAAAAGAAGTAATTTTCATCAAATTTGATTTGGAGACCTCAGATTTAGAATTTGAGGTCTCGAAATCAAGCATCTGAAAGCGCACTACTCCACGTGACAAGGGTGTTTTTCTTTCGTTATTATCTCCCAACTTTGATGACCAATTGAGCTCAAATTTTCACAGGTTTGTTTCTTTAAGCGTATGTTCAGATACAGCAAGTGAGAAGACTGGTCTTTGACAATAAACAATAGTGTCCAGTGTCTTTAAGGGAAGGTAGATACATTCGTTAAATTTAGTGAAAATAAAACTGTTTGATTAGAAGCCTCAGCAGCTTTCAATAGTATGAAACATTTTGAGAAATATTTCACCTTGAAGTAAGGTGATTACAGGTAATTCAAAAATTGGGCCCCAAATTTGAATCTGAGTTAACGCTCCTCAGATTGTGAATCCTATTAGGGATTATTCCTCCAGCATGGACGTATTTTTTTCTCCCGATTTCTGGCAATGTCCCAACCTTTTGAAATGAAATTTTTCAGAGGTTAGTTTTATTTTATAAATCTACATTTATATAGGATTAAAACATTTGAACAGTTCCAAAAACCAAAGAAATAGTTTGCCGGCTTTACGGAAGAACACAGTCAAACTAAGTGCATTTTGTAATATCTGGTCAAATACACTGGTGCCAGCTTTGGAAGAGGAAGTTGTGAAAAACTTGTCCTTGATGTATTGATTTCAATTGAATGGGTTTGGAATCACCAGTTAGGATCAAATGCAAATCAGGAAATGAAATTAACTGACTGTTAATTCTGTCTGACCTTGAAACGTTACTGCACCCACACACTCCTAAATTTCTAACTGTAAATTTTCTACACAAACTCTTGCTTCAATTTGATTTAATTCAAACCTAATTCTCAATGAGTATTGACTCTTCTTGCAAAATGAAAAAAGAACTACATGTACATGTTGGGTTATAGAATATTCAAAAGAAAATCGCTCAATTGCACACTTTCAAAAGATTATATTTGGCTCACTTAAAATATCCATTCAGGCAGAACGCAAAAAAAAAAAAAAAAAATACCAAAATTACCATTCACATTTCATGTAGTGTTGCTGCTTGCAGTTCCCACGCACAAATCACTATGAACTTTCTGTTATGTCAATGACTTCTTGAGTGATAACCATTTCAACATTTGTGAAAGCTGTGCCTGTGGTAGGAGATTCTGTCACCCCCACCCCCACCTTACGGCAAATTGTGTTGAAATTTCTGTTATCCAGCCTGTTTTGGGCTGATTTCAGTAAATTTGTAACTATTTAAGCAGATAACTTGGTCCATAAAGTTAAAGCATCATATTGCCTGCAAAGCTGGTGTTATGGATTAATCTGAACACTTCAAAACGGCTTTTACTATTTCAGTAACTTTTACCATGTACCGTTATTGCAAATTGTCTAAACTTAAAGAAAACAATTTTACTTTGTGCAAAAGTACATGTATGTTTATCCAAGGATCCCAAACAGAGATTATAATCTTGCGAGTGGGTGTGTTCTTTCCTTTGTCCCTGTACCCATGGAGGAAGGATGCTGTACCTAACATCCTCCCTTGGACAAGCTACACAAAATGCAACGTGCAATATTCTTCTCTTTAGATTTCCTCTTTGAAGACCTAGGTTGTACCCCAAATGAACGATATCGTCAAGTAGTTTTGTGTAGTGCAACAAATTTAGACAAACTTTTTTTGTGTATACTGAATGCTAATATCAACTACATGTATATAACTAGTTTTTGTACTTAGCTACATTTTGTGCCTTTAAGCAGGTCTTTGAAATTGGATCCTGACTTTGGTAATAAATAGTGACCAGGAAGGAAATGTTCAAAAGGGTCAGTGAAAAATCAGGCCGACCATAAATATATTAAGAAAAACTAACAGATACTGGAGAGAGAGTTAATTTTTGTTTTGTTATCATACACAGAAATAAATCAAGTAACATTTGGTTTAAATTTAAAGCGGGGCTTAGTCCGGCTTCACACGCCATTCATGGGGAGCCCGACCCTTCTCACACTCTGGCCCATCACTATGGAACGAACTCCCCCCTAAACTCCGACAAATCACTACCTATTCCAGCATCAAAACCCATTTGAAAACTTGTTTTTGGGCTTAACTATACTCTTTGCTATCTGGCCTCAGCATCTCTCCTGCGCCAGGAGTGTCTTTTAGACAAACATGGCGCATTGCCACTATTGTTGCCACTATTATTATTACAAAGATCCAATAATGAATGTAAACACGCCAACTTAAGTCTTTTTAACTTCTGTCGTGTATTTGTGTGATATTTTTAATAAACCTTAATGAATTTAAGAAAAAAAATTGAAATCCAAGCTTTGACAGTTACAGAGCGGCCATAATTTGCATCTGTCAATGAGGGATATTTTGTACAACAATCAAAGAGATATTTAGAACTCCTTTCAATGTGATAGAAACAAATCTCCACAAAACAGGGAGCTTCAATTCAAATTTGTTCATCAGAACGTGGAAAGATTGGTTTATATTCAGGGAACTTTCTGCAGTAGCAAGGAGAGCTCTGCAGAAACTGTAATAAATACTTTGTGGACGCACTGCACTAATTTAAAGTGTCAGTGTGTACTACATGTATCTGTAGTAAAAGTCTTAGTACATATTCAACAAAATTAATCAAGTTATCCACTAGGTATTTCGTTTAAGCAAAATGCAATTGCTGCGCAAATTTCTTAAATTGGATTAGTACATAGGTTTACTGACAAATTGTAGTGCTTACGTATGTAAAGGAAGAAGACTTAATTTTAAAATATTTCAAGACTCGCAATACCTCATTGTACTGTATGCCTTGTATACAAAAAGGATACAATATTGCAGTTTATTTGGGATTTATAAGACAGTTGGCCATTCTAGTACCGGTATATATTTTTTTATCTGGGTTTCATAATTGGAGCTCTTGTTTAAAGACACTTATGATATTGTAATGAAACGGCCAGCACGCAGTAACCACTAACTGAGTTTGTAATTTCATGTACGGTCAGAAGCAGTATACTGTTATGTCGACAGTTCCCCTTTAATAGTGTACTGATAAAGTGTAAAAACTGAAGCATATGTGCGTATGTATGAAAACTTTTTAGTTACTTAAAGAAACATCAACTGTGTAATCCCTATCATGCTACATTTCTTTGACCAACATTTTTTTTTTTTTTTTTTGGGGGGGGGGGTAATATTGGTGATAAAACTCAAGGCCCATTTCAGAAAAAAAATGTTTGCACAAACTTTGTTGAGTACAATTACTGTTACATTATAGGATTTGAGGCATTGCATGGTGAGGTATCAATATATTTGGTTTGCGGTAACACCATATGTGTATCTACGTGAACAAACTCTACCTGGCAAGTAGATACACACATGGTGTTACCGCAAACCAAATATATACACATTAGTTTTACACAAAGGATTGGTTATCCTGAAAGCACAGCATGATTTGAAGCCTCTTGTTCCCCGAGTCACAAATAACCACTTGACCATCACTGGTGGATGCAATCCCAACAGGTTCATCAAATTGACCCTTCTCCGCCCCATGTGTGCCGAGACTAGAAGCAAACGATCCCGATGGATTGTAGATTTCTACCCGATGATTCCCGCTACTGGACACAAACAGGTATCCACTTGGATCAATCATTATTCCTGATGGGCAGTTTAGCTGACCAGGACTGGTCCCCCACTCCCCAAACTGATAAAGGAATGTCCCCTGGGTACTGAACATATGGACGCAGTGTTTCCCTGAATCGGTAATGAGAAGTTCACCGCCTGGAGAAATGACGAGATGGGAGGGACAGACGAAACTTCCCTCTGCGCTTCCTTCTTTACCGATCTGTCGAAGGTATTGACCTGCTGGGGAGAAAACCTTAATGCAACGATGGTTGGTATCGCAAACAAAGATGTTATCAGAAGAGTCACACGTTACACCCATTGGTCCATTTAGCTGTGACGCTTGTGATCCTCTGGTTCCAAACTGGGAGACAAACTGACCATTAATGTCCCATATTTGGATCCGGTGATTCCACCAATCGGAGACGATTATCTGCTGGCGACTATTGAGACAAATGGACTTGGGGAACTGCAGCTGGCCTGGACCATTACCTTGGCTTCCAAAGGTCTTAAAGAGCTGACCTGCGTCTGTCACAACTGAGACACAGTGATTTCTCTCATCCACAACTGCCATGAGATTGTTCGGGAGAATAGCTACTCCTGTAGGCTTCTCGAAAAATGACCCTCCGAACCAGCCACTACCAATGATTGCTACCTCTTTTGTGGTGTCCTTCCCGAATTTACGTGATCGTGATCCGATAGTGTCAAACTTGGCCCAATCTCTTTTGCAAGCCATCCCTGCATCTGTACTCATGCTTCGGGAACGCATGCCTTCGATGTTTTTGACTCTCCGAGGGGGTAATGGCGGGACAACTCCTTCAGGGGACACCACAGCAGCACTTTGTGTCGAACTAGTTGTGTCAAAATTGATTGATGCTGGTCTATTCCCTCTTGAGCTCTGTTCCTTGATGCGGGACAGGGGTGAGTTTGAGTCTCCTGAAGCAGGAGACTGCCTTCCTGTGAAATCTATGGATGCATGCCTGGTGTAACTGCTCAAGGGTTTTGATGGCATGCTTGGCTTGACTCCAGGAGCTGCTGGTTTGTCAAGAGATGTATGCTTTGCTAAAGAACGAGTAGCATCACCAGCAGCAGGGCTTCGAGAAAGGGGCAAGTTGCTACTCGGAGTTGGACTTGGTAAAGAGGTCTTTCTTTGTGATGTTGTGGTTAATACTGGAGAGTTTTGTGACGAATTACCCTGTGTCATCCTTGGACGCGATGTTGCATCTGATAAAAAAGGGTTTCTGCTGTTAGGAACTGCTTCTGTTTGTCCGCCAACTGGTACAGATCTGCTCTCAGACACAGATGGGCTCCCGCTCAGTGCAAAAACGCTTCCTGTGCCATCCTGATGACCAGATGTTGTACTGGGAACCTGGTTGACCGTGTTTGGTACAATTTGTGACTGATTTCTATTTGCACAAGATGGGGAGCCAGCCCTTGAAGAGGCACAAGAGCTTGAAGGAGTACCATCTTCCTGCTGTGACAAATTTGGTGCACTTTTCACATTGGGTAAGTGTTGGCTGAGATTTGCAACTGAGATGTTTGTTGATGAGGAATTTCTACTCAGAGCTGGAGTTCCTGAGCTAGTTGGAGCTCCAGGAGAAGTCACCGCAGGACGACTGGAATTTGAGGATGGGCTCTGAGGTTGGAGTATATTTGAGTCGGTTTGTTTTGTTTTATCCATTCCAGTTACTTGCAGGACACCATAAGAGTTGATACTCACAGCCAACTGAGTGCGGTTAGGGTCCGTGAAGGTAACCTCACATAATCGCTCATCGATGGTGAGTGCATACTGTTCAATTTGTTGAGTGTATCTTTGACACACAGTCAAGAGTTGGTTATACTGCTCTTGTGTCGGCTGCTGACTGGTGAGAATGGATTCCCGCATTGAGGCAAATTCTCGTTGAAATTTCTGGAGGTACTGATTGGCACTGGCCTTCTGCGTCTCCACCAGGTTCAACTCTTCTTGCCTCATTCCAGCCAGCTGCTTAATCACAGCTTCTCTCCGGATCTGCAAGTCACGGGAACGAGACTCAAAAGCAGCATCAACCTGACTTTTCACCGCAAGGAATTTCTCGTCGATCGTTTTCTGCTTTGTATCAAAGCTTGATAACTCGCCTGCTTTTTGTTGGAGTCTCCGTGCTAGTTCAGCAATTGCCTTACGCACGCTATCAGTATTGGATCTCGCTGGGGTCGCTTCTGAAGATGAAGAAACTGAAGCTGGTGGGGAAGGACCTGACTTCTTGTGGACATCAAGCAAGGCGAGCATAGTGAAGTTATTGGGAAGCTGTTGAGAACCCCCAACAGGACTCTTGTGCTGCTGCCTGCATTGTGGACAAGCTATCGAACCCTGTTTGTCCAGCTGGCCAAGACACGTTCGACAGAATGTATGTTGGCAGGGCAACAGTTTTGGCCATCTATTTGAAGAGTCGTACAGTTCCAAACACATTGGACATTCTAAGATTCTCTGTAATTCTTCAGCCATCTTGTTTGTCACAAACTGTTTCCAGTTCACCTGTTTTGACACGAAAACATAAGAAGAAATATAGAAAATTACACCAAACAAATAACACTTAGCAATTAGCAACAAAATTTATGTATTTGTGTTCCAAATTTGGTAGCTATGGGTACACAATTTGCCCTTAAAGGGGCTTTGTCGTCATGATCAAAGCAGGTGGAATTATAAACTTTCACCCAGTTACTGCAGGCGTACACCCTCCTAGCTAGCTATGGAGAGTGTGCCTGCGAGAGCAGTTATTGGGTGAGAGTTAATAATTCCATGATTACGCGGACACAACCCCTTTAATCTTTCTAGTGACTGGCCAGCAGTTAGCTTGTCATTTCACTAGTACACCAGTACTTTTGAGTGTTTCACATTAATGTAATTAACAATGCAAGAAAAAAGAAAAAAATCCCTCAAAAACAAAAGTTGAAAATAATATACAGATATTTCTCAAATTTATAGGCTCAAAAGTATTTTCACTTTGCGTGACTGACAATTACATGAAATAACCAACCTTTGAACTTTTAAGATCTTGAAGACTTGAATCAATCATCAATGTCACAAGGAAATAGTAAAGCCATCAATTTCTTTAACTTCACTGTTTTTAAACATCTGATTTCAAACTTGCAAAACCATTTTTTTTCCCTAATCAAGCATTTAAAGGGTCTGTGTACTTTTGTAGGACACAAAACACAATGTCTACATATTATTTACATTAAGCTCACACAGTTTGAAATAATGATGTTAGAAAGCTACCCTTATTACTTGCAGGGGTGCTGTAGTTTTTGAGAAATGAGTAAAACAAGTCGCGCAATCTTATTTTGAGAAGACGATAATTATTTTACCATGTCAAATTTTTGTGACATTGTTTTACTCATTTCTCAAAAACTACAGCACCTCAGCTAGTATTGATTTAAAAGAAGCTTTCTGCTATCATTATCTTCAAAGTGTAAGTTTAGTGTAAATCTGTGGACACTGTGTTTTGTAATACAAAAAGTAGCCAAGTCCTAGTTCAAGGCAAAAAAAAGTATTTTGCAACTATCCTTTTTGGGGTAAACAAAATGTTTTCAAGAGAGCCAGATAGCAGACCGGATTGGATAGACTATCCCATTTCTGCTTTTAATAAAGTAAAGTCCCATCCCATTCCAGTACGGACCCACAAAATATAAATGTAAAACAAAAAACATAAATTATTCATATGACTATGAGATTCACATTCCATTCAATTTACACTTACTTACAATACATACATCCCATGGCAGCGTCAACCGCCCCCGGGACCGGCTAGAAAAATACACTCGATCGATGCACTGAACAAACCTTGGCGAGGTCGGATACATTCTGGTACGATTTAAATGGAGCAAGTATTTTAGGAATGAAAGGCTTTTTTGTAGATGGGTCATTTGTCCTTACTCTATGATTTAACTTACCGTCAACGGGGACCACGGCGATCAGAGTCGGAAAAGAGGCCGGCCACAGGGCGCTTTCGACGGTTCAAACGATGCACGGTGCACTTGGTCGAGCGAGATAGATGCTCGGAGAAAAATGATAGAGGAAACGGCTACAATCATTTAAACTAAATCATTTCTGATTTTGTATTATCTAGTCTTGGCTTGTAATTATCTTGAAAAGCTCATCTTTCGTCCGTTACTTTGAAAACTACAGTTATTGTTAAACAGTTCACTCTATTTGTGTTACGTGTAAATTCAAAAAGAACGACCGCCGTTGATGCCTGTCGTGTGCAGTGCTAGTTTATCGTCTTGTATGTCGTATTGATAATGCGCAAACAAACCACGGCACTATGACCCGCATGATACGATTTAACTATGAAAAGATTGCTTCCGGTTGACCTGGCACGCATATTGCCACATCAAATATTCTACGTCACTGCATAATTACCGTTAGTCTAATGTGCGTCGCTGTTCAAATGTCTCAAACTCTGGGCCAGATAAATCATGAAAGTTCTGTTGTAATTTGAAGCCTGTGTTATTTTATCGCTTCTATGTTATTTTTCAAATTTATTGTTGGAAATATGGATCGACAAAAATACCTACTTGAATTAGTGGGTGGTAACTGTTTTGGCACCCAATATGATTCCTTTCTCCATGCTCATTATTTTGATATGGCTATCCATGCGTGACATGTAGTCCACATGGTTGAAAAAGGATGGGACTTTTGCTTGGCTGCCTAAAAAAAATTAGCATATTTATAACATCGCAATCAAGCTGGGGAAATAAACTAGTGTAACCATAGAGACAGAGAGAAAAAAACCATAAATCCTGTCAATTCTCCGATATGGAAAATAACTTGGGCTACATGAACAATTACTGTTTTTAAATACAAAAGTGAAGCTTGTAAATACTCCAGGAAAGAAATCTCAAAAATTCTTAGGGCAGCCGGCCGGGACGTAGCCGCAAATTCAGAAACGATCTAAACAAAATCCACGGAAAAAGTTTGAACACCCTAGAAATAAATAAAAATCAAACAGAAAACTTATTTTTCATTATAGAAATTATTTAAGAAATGCCTTTTTGATTTGTATACCTGTTTTATTACAAAATTTATGTTTGCAAAAAATAGTTAATGGCCTGACGTTTTGACCCTAGCAGAGTCTTTTTCGAAGGCTAAAAAAATTATGTTTGTTAGAAGAATATCCGAAAAGAGTTTTTGGAGAATACCTCAACAATTTTTGTTTTATCTTGGCGACTTTCATAATTATTAACAATAAGTGTTTCTGCATAGAAGGAAACCAATTAGAAGATGATTGGTAGTGTAATGCAACAATTTCTATAAAAAAATAACTTTCTTAATCCAATAAACAGCTTTAAAATTGTGTCTGCGGTGGTTGGAAAGTAATTCACAAATCTAAAAAGGAAGCAAACATTTTATTTTATTTTTCCAGGATCTGGAAGATTTTCGTCCCCACGTCCCTCCCAATCGAACAAGCCACCATCACAGAGACCAGTAGAACAACCCTCACAGAACCAAGACACGACAACCAAAGCTACTGACGACCAGTTTGAAGATGAATTTAATATGTCTTTTGAAGAGCTCGAAGCCATGGAGAAAGAGGCAATGGAAAAAGTTTCTGCATAATAAAACGGCAAGATCCAGTCATATGGGACAGAATAAAGCATGGGAGAAACGGCTGTTGTGTAAACTTTCAGAAGCCATGGGGGAAGTGTCTGCAGAATAAATTGTAAAATCTGCGGCCATCCTGTGAAGAAGTTATGTGAATGATGGACAGAATGAAAGTTGGGGGAAATGGCTGCCGTGTAAACTTTCACGAGCTTTGTGGACACATTCTGCAGAGTAAAACGGCAAAAATCTGCAGCCACCAAGTGCAGAATGAAACAGAATCGTCTGGTGGTTAAAATAGCGGCTCTACTTGACTGGATGTTGAAGACATGTGAGCGATTTCAAACTTGTTTTTCAGCCTTCTCAAAATGGAGACCCCCAGAAATGTGGATAATTGCGAGTTGCTGCGAGCCTTGTGTTAAAATTTGATAAAAAAATAGTCCCATAAACAAATTTCAAAGGTATTTTTGTTGCAAAGAACAATAGATTTATTATGAATATACAATTGAATTTTCAATTTTTATTTGGAGGATTGGTTCATGAAAACTGGCAGCGAGTGGGAGTTATACATGTATAAAGTTTAGTATTGGGAAGAGTAAATAAACAGGACCCGAAATCTGTACATAGGTTACCCCCCCCCCCCGTACTTATCCATGTATTGCAAAATATTATTGCAATGGTTGCATGCTGTATAAGGAGTTGAATTCGTGGGATGTACACCTCCTCTTCTGAATCAATTGCCAGTCGTTAACGATCAAAATCCCCAATTGATAATAGTGTTCTTGGGCCAAAAACTATTTCCAGGAAATTTATGTAGTAAAATTAATTGACCACATCCATTTCACGCCCGGTTCATACTTCCTGCGAATATAAAGCGAATTTCAGCGTCACATGGCTAATTTTGCAGAGACCGTTTCGCAGGAATTGTTGCAAATTGTTTTCTGTGAATTCGTGAAATAAAAATTAGTGTCGCATTCGCAGGCAATATAAACCAGACTTTACGTTTGTCATAAAAAAAATGGTTTTAAATTAAATTAACACAACAGACTTCAAAATAAAGCAGAACGACAACTTCAGTTACTTTGCTTCTATTATATTTGTTTTATTGTCAACCATTTCCCTATGGATGTGAACAATGTTATTGGTGTTAAATTCATTTCACAAAAAGTGTTTCCAGGAGTCACATATTAGAGGGTGGTTGTCGGTAGACTGTTTCTGAGGGTTTATCTTCCCTTGAAGTAGTCATTGAGGACATCAACAGCGGCAGATTCTTTACCATAGTCCTGTAAAACAAACAAAGAGTCTTTGTTAATTTCGCACTTCAAAACAAACTTGTACTTTTCCCCAAGACTATTCGTTAGACAGCCAGCCAGAAGCAAGAGATTTAAGAATCGGCTCAGTAAATTATCGGCCAAGTCTAACGTTTGTGTTCAATTAACGTCACTTTCAGTTTGATAAATCTTCATAAATATAATGTTGATGATTATTAAAGAATATTCACCCAAACCATTATTGACATTAATCTTCCCCAAGTACTTTTTTCAAATTCTAACAGTCTGGTCAATTCGTTCAACTGTGAAGGCATTTTTTTTGCTCGTTTCAATTCTGGTCTGGTATAAACATTCTGGTCCAGTAACCAATAAGTCCTTCATTCCCTAATCTAACATGTCTTCAAGAAAGTCTATGAGTGAATGCAAAATTAACCGTTATCCTCAGACGCTTTAGGGTTCAAGATCAAGATTTCTCATCAACCATCTTGTAAGATGAGGGAACTTGTGTCTATCATCATAGGATAACAATTGCATCTTTCCAAAATAAAAACACAAAAATGGCCTGATATTTCAACACTTGCAGAGTCTTTCTCAAAGAAAAAAAAAAATACACACGTACCACTAATTTATAATTATTATATATCGAGATCCGTCAGATAATCAGATCCAACACTGTTAATGTTGTCAATTTGGGAGTACTGATTTAAAAAAATGCAATATAAATTGTTTTTTTCAATCATGTCTTCAGTTTCAAAATGGCTGCCATTTGTTGTAATGTTTGTCTGTTTACCTTGACGACCACACAGCTACATGCAACCACCTTCCTGGCTTTTCCTTCTCTGTCAATCTTGCAGAGACCGGCCCACTCACCAAGCTTCTTATTGTCATCGACCTGAAGAAAAAAATAGCACGTTAACATTAGTTACACAAACAGGGTTTTCAAGTAACATCACGGTACACTAATGCGACCAATTGTGAACCAAGGCACAGGCCTTTAACTTTGACCCCTAGGATGAGGCACTTTTATAAATGTGATTATTATTAATAAAATGTTATCCTCAGACACAATTAACAGTACAAGATTTCTCTTCAACCTTTCGTAAGATGAGGGAACTTGTGAGTATCATCATAAGATAACAAATATAAATAAAAAAAATACATTAAGACAATTGACACCGTACTCCTTAATGACTCAAAAACAAAATAGATAAGGTGTCTTGACAATTTTTAAACTTAAGTTGGTAGTACCAGGCCTCATTTTTAAAAGGTCAGGGATATTTCGATTATGCAAAGGGCACTTCCATTGGAGAATCTACATTTCAAGGGGCACCAAGGCAAACAAAAGGTGCAACGGCGGTCATAACGTCCAAAGGCCTTCATGTAATTTCATGCCTTATTTGATTTTTGGTGAAGGAGAACTCAATATTTATTTACCTTGAGAAGGTTGATGGAGTGTTCAGCACAGAGAGCTTCCACCAGTTTCTTGTACATACCCTCGTCGCAGTTATTGGCGAGAACACACAGATGGGCCTGACGTCTTAAAGAAAGAAATAAAAATCATACATCAGTCACAAATCATTCAATGCTGCATGTCACATTGTATTAACCAAGGAATGTGGATTTTGTTTAGCCTTTGAGAAAGACTCTGCTAGGGTCGGATTATCAGGCCATTAACTATTTGTTGCAACTATTTTTTTTATGTGTCTCGAGTCAGTCTTGTCTTTGCTACTTCATCGCTGGTGTCTTAAGTCAACATCAGTAGTCTATCAGGCTGAAACATCATTCTCAAGACAGATCACTTTTATCAATCACAACTTTTCAGGCATGGAATTTCGTTCTCAAAAAGAAAGGGGCACAGCGATTTTCCTGGCTGGCAAGCGGCATTTCTATTTGAGGAAAATATAAATTTGTGTAGGAACTTGCGTAGGAATTTATGCAATTATTTTTTTTATTTTAGTTTTATCATTAATATTATGAACTAACTAAAAAGAAATTATGTGCATCCAGACTTAAGTCTGATCGAAGGACAGATATACAATTCTTCTCTAAACTCTTCATTCACTCCAGACTAAGGCGGTATTTCTTACTTGTCCAAGGCCTTGGCAGCCTCATGGAGACCTCTGCCTAATCCATCGTGGATGAGGGATGTTTTGAGCACTTCTTGTAGAGCAGTGTTCACATCCATAGGTCCGCTGGGAACGGCAGCAGCCGCAGCTGCGGTGGTTTGATCGTCTCTGCAGAAATTAAAGCATACAATAAAACATTTTATATTGTGGGGCACAAGGTTTTCTCACTTCAGTGGTGGTTTCTGATGCGATTTATATTGGGGTTTTTCTTGATCATTCTCGGAGCGTTTTGCATGTTGCTTAATTTTTTATTAATATTACTAATGAAATGTTATCCTCAGACACAATTAACAGTACAAGATTTCTCTTCAACCTTTCGTAAGATGAGGGAACTTGTGAGTATCATCATAAGATAACAAATATTCATCTTTCAAGACATGTAAAATAACATAATTTAAATCAATCTAAAAGTCAAACACCAACTGACTTCGTCTTACGACCCGACCTAACTCAATAAAAAATTTAATAAATTGTGGGGGCCACACAATTTATTTGTAGGGCGACAAGCAAGAACGATTTCCTACAAATCTATACCTTTGAGTGACTTTCAAGAACCCTCTCAATAAATTTCGGGATAACTTTCCGTATGGCGCCACCACTTTTTCACTCATATTTACAGAAAGGGATATCTCATTGAGGTAAATTAAATACTATATTATTTCATATCGAATGAAAAAGTGGTGGCGCCATACGGAAACTTTTCCAAATTTCGTTTTAATTAGGTCTCCTTTAATTATTTATTAAAGTGCCTAGTAATTTAATAATTTAATGATTTTATAAATGACTCCCCCCCCCCCCCCCCCACACCAAAAAAAAAATAAAAAATTTGCAATTTCAACAATGGAATATTTGTCAGCTAAACCGCGGTGCGGGTCAGTTTTTCTCCCGCCAAGCAAGGTCATAAAAAAAATAAAACGATATTTTTCGTTGCAATACGTTGACCCCCCTTTTTACCTTCATGTGATTGGTTAGACTGTGATGACTTTCTGTATTATCAGGATTCCAGATGGGGATTGTTATAAGCAACAGTAGCAGTCAACATTGCCAATGGGGTAGCAAAGATTGGGCAACGATACGACTGCGAGTTTCAGACTGCATGACCATAATGACCAACCCGAACATTACAAACCACGCTACTCACCCTTCCGCGTCAGACATGGTTTCTGCGGACGTCCTCGCTGGAAAAATAAACACAAATCCATTTTGTTTGTTATTTACTCTATCGATATAATTATTTTTTATGGATGGATGGTTTGAAGAAAACCGAGATTTTTGACCGATTTGGGAGAGCTCACACTTACATAGATCACACCACAACGAACAAGCAATTTTAGAGAGGGCGTTTTATCTAAGAATGGCAATATTATGCCGCTAGAGGGTGCTCTTTCAATTGGTCAATAATTAGCCAATCAATATTATTTTCAGACAACTAAACTTCAGATGGCAGGTCAGCCGTTTTGGAATTTTTACTGATTCGTACCGGGTACGCCCACCAGAAATAGAAAAAAAACTTTTTTCCACAGTTTTCACGAAGCACTCCACCGCCCCCTTTGGTCCCAATTGTTTTAATGTTAGCTTTATCAAAAGAAGAAACTTTCGCATCTGCCCGTCCGTACAGTAATAATAAGCTTGTCTGTGACTATGAGGCTTATTTAATCAATTGAGCAGTAGGTATAGTAGGTCTATTCTCACTTGTATTACAACATTATGCATAAAAATAACAAATCTGTGAAACTTTTGAATCATTTGGTCATGGTCCATGGAAGTTGCAAGAAAAAAAAACCTTTTCTTAAAAACTTACATTACTTCAAAGAAGCTGTTTCTCACAGTGTTTTATGTCGACGACAGCTCTCCATTGGTCGTTTGTCAGGTCAGTTTTGTTAACATTATTTCGATTAACGCAAGTTAAAAGAAGTGCTTTAGACGGCGGCGACCTCCGCTGGTTGAAGGTAGGGTGGAGTGTGGGGTGACGAAGCCCGCACTGTGGCTTTTTGTTATACCGCGTTCCCGCCAAAAATTACGATGAATAAGAGAGTCTTTTAAATAGTATTAGGGGGCGGATCTTTGTTCATGTACACCTGGTCACATCTTTGGCCATTTGACAAAGAAAAGGAGGAATTCCAGGCCTTGTATGAAGTCTTCTCTCGTAACGCTTAGTACAAGCATAGAGGTAGGCTAAAGTCAATTATATTGATGGTGATGTGTTGATCAGATTGGCGCATGAATGAACTGTCTAGTGTAGTGCATGACGAAGTTTGAAGATCTTTGATATGGACACTTTCTGAGAGAGACAAGTTTGGGGGCAGTGGGGCCCCTCCTTCCAGTTCCAAAACTGGACAAGCCTACCGCATATTTCAATATGGAAGCCATTCAGGTGGTCAAAACGGCAATCCGAAAAGGGAAAAGAAACGGCTCAAGCTCCATGCCATGACGCCAAGGTAAGGTGACATACAAACATTCCAACCTAGCCAACTAGTACTACATGTCTTTCCCCCACAGGCCTGATACTTCACGGAGGCAAGGAAGGCGATTGCCTTCGTGCCCACTGGTCATTGCCTTGGTACAATTGAAATACTCTCCGCATTTACAATTTCCTCATAGGGTGCCCTTTACCAAGAGTAACGCCTTGCGGCCTTTACCCGTTCAAGAACGAAGCATCAGGCCTGCAATTGTCCGAGGATACGGCACTCATTTTGTGCAACGTACTGCCTCCTCAAGATTTCCAACTTTCCATGTCCTCATGAGTCTTGATAATAACAAATCCTCATTTATAATCAAAAACTGCCACTATTGGCAAATAAAATTATTGCCAAATCGATGTTCAACTTAAAACAAAGAATCAAGCAAACAATCACCTCAACAAAAACGTCTCAATTATTGAGGAAATCTGCATTTAATTCTTTCATTCTTTGATCCTACATAATACATAATACATAATCTGAGTGAAATCCTCGCTAAAAATAAAATTAACAATTTAATTGTATATGCATAATCATTTTATATACTTTTTAAATTGGAAGAAAAACAATTTATTTGCGAAAAGTACAATTTACTTTTCTTATTTTGCAATAATATGGTCATCATCGTTTCCCCCTTGGGGAGGACCGGGTACAAAATATCTCATAAAAAGTAAATAAAATCACAAAATATTTCACCCCCCCCCCGTATCCACCACTTGTTCACTCATTTTTACCAAAAGAAATATCTCAATTGAGTAAAAAATTGTTGTTTATAATGAATGAACAAGTGGTGGCAGGAAACGGAATATCGATTTGGTCTTCTAGCATAAATTTACACGTGGTTACCAAGGGTGGGTTCATTTTCTGAGATATTTTTAGGGCGTGAGTGGGATTTACTAAAAAAACAATTATATCATGGTTGATAAAAAAAAAAAAACAGTGTTGTCAAATTAATAGTCCCCTTGCATTGACAGCCATCGTAATTCGCACACGTCAATTTGACTGAGCAGCGTGGCTGCGTGCACTTTTCCGTTGTTTTAAATGAAAATAATAATGGCGGTCAATGACGTCATGTGCAGTCCATGTATTCTAAACAAAAATGGCAGAATTAAGAATCTGCATGTTAATATTATTAAACTACCAGCATGTGCGATGTGCGTATAAAGCTACCACCAAGGTGTGGAACAATGGCGCTATATAGTTTATTTAGTTGATAGTACAATAGGCTATTGTGAGGCACGATGGATGTGTTTAACACCATCCTCAGTGAGGTATGCGGTTGTTATAAAGACTTGAATCCATGACGACTATGACGACATCATGACGTCATAGTCAAGGCTTTCAAGAGACACCATGGCTCTACCATATACTACCTTATAACGCACACTTTTTAAAAGTATAAATCTCAAGAAAGATGAAAAACGCACACGTAACTAAGTCGATGTAGGCTATAGTGACAAAGAAAGAAAATACTTCTTGAGACTACACAACTTTTTAAAATGTCTTACTTGTGCAAAGTATACTCTTTAAGATGATTTGCAGCCAGAATGTTTTCACTCCCAACTATAATTCACCAGAAACAGTAACCAAACAAAAATGTGCAGCATGCAGTGGTATTTCTTCGAAAAATACACAGGGAATCTACCCTTATACAAGCAATCGAATGTCACACTATAAACATAAAATCAATATTTTAAGGGGTTAAGAAGTTCCTTGGTAAAACTACCGTTACCCAGCCCAACTTTCAGGGAAAGAAAAACTTATGGAAATATAAAGCCAGTAGCCTTACCAATTATTTGTCACATTTTTGTAGTCAGAAAAGATGTATTAACTGCAGAAGACATACTGTCCATTATGAGGAATAATCAGGCTTTTGAAAGTTCACAGCAACTTTTTTCTAAACAAGGATACAATTACTTTGAAATCTATTTTTTTCAAGTTGTAAAATTCAAAATCCATATTTATTGAGCCTACTTTTTACGTTGTATACAACTTCATTTTTACGGCTTCATTTGTGGATAAAGTGCTTCAAATCGGACAATTTGCCATAAATATACCAACCCTTAACCATCAACATTTTAAGAAGAAACATCCAATAATATACATTCACTTCTTCCAACAAAACATACTGATCAATAACCATTGCATCATTCATCAATTTTGTTTATACAAAATCTAAAAAAATTATATCCTGCATGCACAAGTGAAAAAATCTGTTCAGTATTTAGTTAAAGTCATAATAATCTATGCTACCATGATATATTATAGTATACATGTAGTAGTATATTATTATTTCTATTACTTTTTAAAACACCATTTAAATTTTACAAAACTTAACCTCCAGAATTCTTTTTTTTACAAAAATCCAAGAATTAGTGCAGCATTGCTTTGTCACAGAACAGAACTGTTGAGATGCACAGTAAAGTGCTTGAACCTGTCCAGCAAAATTCTCTGCCAAGAAACTACTGCTGATTTTACCCAGACAGAGCAACAAAACAACACCAACACTGATTTTCTTTATGTACAGTATAGTCCACATATTCTTCTTCATGCTATGCTATATTCTGTTCTTTCCTTTGTTCCTGTACAAGAACATCCTCCCATATATTGTGCAGAATGTTCCTAAAAAGGCTAACGGGCCCTGGAGAAGTTTCCACAAGTTTGAAAGAGGTCCAGGAACTGTTGAGGATTGATATCGAAGTTGATGAGTAGTTCTGGCCTCTGTATTAGACGTGTATCTCCCTCTGGCAGAAGCTCCTTGGCACAGGGGTGACCACCATTCTAAAAAAAAAAATATAACAAATAATTGGAAACAGAAATAGTTAAACCGAATTTGCATGGATGAAAGTAAATTTAATAAGGTCTATGATATGTTTTTTTTCTTTCAGTTCATTTGTATCGTGTACTTCTGCCTAAAGTTGTTATAGAAAACTTTTGTAGGATGTGAAACTTGGCATGTTTGGGGCACCATGGTCCTGCCACACACCTCACCTATTTAGACGACTTTGATACTTCATGAAATCTATAAACCATACTGGAGAGGCTTAACAATAATTTTTATGTCAGCATTTTCCTATTTAAATTGAATTTGATTTTATTTCTCTTAGCTTGCAAATAAGCAAACAAAAACAATGCAACAATCAAATCTGTTCTTTGAAACTTTGACAGTTCATAACATAAAAATACAACATAACAATACATTTCCTCACCCAAATTTCTACTATAATTTTTTATTTCTTCTCTGTAGTTTGACGAGACTAATGCTCAAAGTGTTAATTCCTGTGAATCGTTGTGTAATCGTTGTGATTTGTTTTCACTTGTCTCACCTAAATGTGATAATGATTTATTGCATGATTGTGTGAAATGTTGACAATAAACTTTTATCCCTCAAAAAAAAAGATAAAAACAAAACAAATTCCTCACCCTCCAGAAGAGGCAGTTACAGTAAGCGCATAACTGCAATAAATCAGCATAATCCTCATGCAGTGGATGTCTTTTATGTAGCTTGCTGTACGCTAACTTCCAGTCAGTCTCCACAGGACCTTGTTGGCCAACTGCCTGTATCTAAAAAAATAATTTTTTTTAACGACCGAAAACTAAGTGAAAATCTCATTGAAATGGAAAGGAAACAATGAGGACACAAATATATTTACAATAACATAATGTAACAAAAACTCCTTTATCAGGGTTGTCAAAAGGATGTTTTAAATGTGGGGCACTCTAGACCCCAAATTTTGCACCAAAAAAAAACACCACAGTAGGGCTTTTAAAACCAATTTAAACACCAAGCAGAAAACATTCTAAAGACCTTTCCTTGTTTCAATTCAGCGCACTGTAACCAAACTTCCAACATTTAAGTCCAGACTGCCAATTTGAAGAAGAAAAAAAACCTGGCGAGAACCCAGAGCTTCTTGGCAAATAAATCAAGGAAGGTAGACTAAGTAAATTACATAAACCACCGGTTTCTTAGCTTTGATAGCAAATCAGATGCATATTTGTTGCTGTTGCTACAACAACATTTTTTTATTTTTATATTAGTTAGAATTTAAGTGAGTACCACTACCTTCCTTGTTTTATCTGTCAGAATAAATACGGCTATTTTTTGTAGTATTGTTTTCAGTAATGCCAAATAAAGAACAAGAAATTACCTGACTGTGTGTAAAATGATATTGACACAGATCCTTCCATAGGAAATTCTCCGTAGCCACAATGTACATGCGGTAGTTTGTTTTACCAACGTTGACAATATCTCTATGATCACTCAGATGGTTAAGGATTCTACTCAAGACTTCATCAGGGAGATCAGTCAGCTTCAACAGTCCATCATCATCTCTCTGTGACAGAAAAACGAAAGACAAGTTTCAGGCCATGAACTTCGCTCTTGAAAAAACACGTCAATTTCCCCTCTGGTAAAGGGACACTTCTATTAGAGGAAAAAGTTAATTTGCATTGGAACCTTGTAAAAGGCACCAGAGCAAAAGCACGGGCCACTATGACAATTGCTAGCTGTGAGTGCCATGGGTTATTTGGAGGCCTGACTTTTTTTATGTAATGAAAACAATTTTACTAAAGAATGTCCACAGTTGAGGCATCCGTGTTTCATGACCAGAAATATATAATAATAAAATTCAAAGACATATACTCAAAGGCCCAGTGACCAGGGATAGTAATGTAAAGCGCTTCAGGACGCCCTCCAGGTGCAAAAAGCTCTACATAAAAACAGGTTATTGTTATTATTATTATTATTATTTCTCTATTTTATGTCTCCAACAAATATTTATAATAATCATTGAGTTCCTTACCTCTCTGATTTGAATACTCTCCAATTTCTCCAACAAGCCCTGGAGCATCTCTAAGCGCCAAGTCCAGGTTGCTCGGCAACCAATGTGAGATGCAAAACTGTTGTTCATGGCAACAATAGCCCCATGTAGTATTCTCCTGACTTGCTCCATGTTGTGATGCGTCACGCTGACTAAATTTTTAACAATCAAAGTTGAAAAGGACATTCATGTACACTGTGCAATAGAGAGCTTGTAGACAAAATAGTGAAATGTTCTTTCAAGTCATCTTGTTGAGAAAATAAAAGTGGATGTTACAAACTGCTTACCTACCGAAAGGACCTATGGTACATTTAACACAAAATAAATAGTTAATGGCCTGACGTTTCGACCCTAGCAGAGTCTTGCTCTTTAGCCTTCGATAAAGACTCTGATAGGGTCAAAACACAGGCCATTAACTATAATTTGCAATCTTTTTTTCGGTTAACAATCTTAAAGAAATTGATCCTCACCAAGATTAACGAGTTCTTCAAGAACAGTAAGGAGCTCTTTCTGAGCCAAGCCACTCAAAGACGAGAAACGAGACGTTACAATCAACTCTAGAAGCTGTAAAGAAACAGACAATAAGAGAAGTGTTAGATTGTTTCGCGGCGCCCTCTTGTGTTGGCTTCTCTTTGTTTACATCACCATCTATGTTGCAGTTGCGTTTTACTCAGTTATTAATAATTTACTTTAGCGCCAAAATCAACAAAAATGTTTGAATTATAAATTAATAAATCAATAAATCAATTAATCAATCAATCAATCAAATAAATACCCTGCACACATAGTTGAATCTCCTATGGTCTCCTACTGCACCAGTGAGGTCCAACTTGCAGATCATCTCCCCAATTGTGTAATACATACCTCTGGCCTGGAACAAAACAAAATGTAATAATTGTATCATAATTAAAGCAGTGGACACTATTGGTAATTACTACAAAATAAAAGTACAACAAATTAATTGGTAACAATCGACGGAGAGTTGTTGATAGTTTAAAAAAAGAAAGATTGGCAAAATAAATGAGAATTCTTTTATAACAGATGTTAAATTTGCATCGGGGAAAAAGAATATTAAAAGTCTTTTTTTTTTTTTTAAACTTACCCCAGCTGATCGATGGATCAAAACGAATGAAGTCTGCGGCTTGTCTGAAAAAAAAAGTTTTTAAGATCTTAATAATTTTGATCGAGCATGTGGCCTGACTTAGTTTAGTGAAGTTTATTACCTTTTATTAACAAACATCAACCTACATTGTGGTGCAAAAGGGAAACCCCGAACAGACACGCAGGCCCACTATTGGGGACTTATGATCACACATTAGAAAACTGTAGATGTATGTATGTATGTATGAGGAAAAAAGGTGAACAAAGCATACACAAATAATATACAACATAAATTTTATAGACAATTTAAAAAACAATATAGGGTACTTATTGCATAAGCAAGATCATGGTAAAAGAGACTTACCTATCTCTTGATAATCACTGTGCATCTTCTGACTTTCACTCTCCGACCACTTCTCAACTGCATCACAACTTTGGCTCCGTGCCCAATCCTTATCTCTGTTAACTATCCCTCCATCCTTGTGATGATGCTCACTGCGTACCTCTTCAGAAGAGTCATTGCTGCATGAACTGTGGAATCTGGAACAGTAAATTTACAAGATAGGATAGCATGGTTAGGGCTTGAAAATAACACTGACGCACCGTCCTGTGGTTTTAAGCGTCAGGCCTGTAAACTCAAAACTCTTTTTCTTTTCCACTAAATTCAAATCTCTTCTCAAAACTGATTTTATGTCACAGGTTTTAAAGGACTAATTTTTGTTGTGTCCGTTTTTTCTCTCATTTTATTTTTGTAATACTGCGCCTAAAACACCCAGCCGGGTGGATATTATTATGCACATTACAAGTATTTTTATAATTATTATTAATGGGACAAGTCTTGTGGGTCTTGTGTCTTTCATTTGAAATAAAAGTACCCCATTTATGTTAAATATCTTTGTGATAAAATGAATGAACTTTGAATGTGATCATTATGTTTCAATTCTCTTTCATGAGTATTGAAGTACATACATTAATAAAAATAGATCTTCTCAGAGTATTTGCTCAACTCATTTCATGATTCAAGTCTTGTATAATCAATTCTGGTGTTTAGCTACTGCAGTCTTGTGTATTTTCAGCACGCCATCACTCAGCACCACTGATAGATCCCTACTAAGAATAACACTCAGTTAATAACAATATCTACGGTCGTGATTTGAAAGTATTTCATATAGCCTGGGAAATGACCTGCTGCTGTTACTGTGACTGACAATCCCTGTCAGGCTAGGTTTTGAGGCTAGTTCAGGCTATTTCTCTCTGGCATAACAACTACATAAACAGCACCCCTGGTAGTGGGATCTTAATTCAAATTACAACTTTCTTCTTTGTACTATGATTATAAGAACATGCCGTAACAAACAGGATTTGTTTCAACAAAATTTCATTGCACATTTTGTTAAATACTTCTTTAAAGGCAGTGGACACTATTGGTATTTCTCAAAATAATTATTAGCATAAAACCTTACTTGGTAACGAGTAATTGGGAGAGGTTGATAGTATAAAACATTTTGAGAAAACAGCTCCCTCTGAATAACCTAGTTTTTGAGAATGAATTAATTTTCAAAGAGACAACAATTTCTCTAGAAAGGTTTAAATCAAAGTAGTTTGTCATTGTTCCGATGTTCTTAAAGGTAATATCCCAATGATATATTTTAAGATGTGGAAAAGTTTTGACAAAAATATATATATAAAAACTGCATGCCTCAAAATACTTTTTTAACCTTCGAGAAAGACTCTGCAAATAACATCAGGCCATTTTAACATATCCGTAGTTCATTTTGGTTGGTAACTTGGTAAAGCAGTTTGCAATAGCTAATTCTATTTTCTCTGAACAAACTTGTGTAAATTTAGTTTTGCAGCTTCACTGCTTCGTTTGTGCACTCATTCACCATGTAAGACTACAAATGACATACAAAATGTATACACAGAGCAGGCTACCTATTATCAATACTGACTGGAGCTCCACAGGCTTGTTTACATAATCCCTCCCTTTCATGACCATATATGGTCTTGTGATTACCATACAAGATGAACCCATGCATGAAGACAGCGTGAATATTCATTGTTGCTCTCTGTGCAGCAAGAACACTATTGTGTCATTTGTTTAGTGAAATCATAGTGTGTGTGGGGAGGGGGGGGGGGGTGGAGGCATCAGCGTACTACTAAGCTCAGAACTAGAGACTCCTTATTTGGTCAACAACCTTACTCTGCTCTGACCATGCTCTGACTGTATTGGCTAGAATTAGCTGCTACAAAAAAAAAGGAACTATGGTATCAATGCAAACAAATGGTTATTTAGTGGCCTGGCGTTTCGACCCTAGCCAAGTTTGTCTAGAAGTTCAGCACAAACTCAATTAAATTGAAAACCATTTACAGCTCCAACAATTTTAACAGATTAACATATTTGTCAGTTTCCATATGTAATTAATTTTTCAATAAAATAATAAACAACAAAGCAAAATTCAACTTTACAGAAAACTTAATTTATTTATTGGCCTATTAAGATGACTGTAACAATTAAGTAATTTTAATTACTAAAATGTGCCATATATGCGTTAGTGCAGACAGCTTTTTAACAGGCAACCCGTGCCAGGCAATCTCCAAGAAGAAAGGTCCTGCAACTTATTTTCAAATAATTGAATTTTTGGATTGTATTAGTAGACTTAGGCATATTAGAACTACTGTGTTTTTCTTGTAACCCAGTGCTGAGTTGGTCCTCTAATTGCCAAATATTTGCCTCAGTGATAAAACTGGGCAAAGAGCTGATGTAACGTCCAAGACTGTGCAAAACAAATTTAAGCAACAAGTGTGTGTCATATATCCCATATCAGAATGAGCTCTACTGTGTTGAATGGAATGACCATATATGGTCATATGAGGCTCCTTGTCAAGCATACAGGTTGAATTGAACAGCCCCCCCCCCCTCCAGGTTGTGTCATAGAATTGAGGGGATGGGTAAACAAGAATATTTATCTGAATTTAATGTAAGGATTGTGGATTGTGAACCAGAATCTAAATTTTAAAGCTTTAACTCATCAGACTTTTGGCCAATTAAATCAAATAAATTTGGGTGAAAAAATGGGAAAAAAGCACTATGAATGTAAAGTCTAACATCAAACACGTGAGCAGCCTTATACTGGGGTTGATGCCCGCCGATCCTCCTCATGCTGCATCAATGTTAACACAATTTGTTGTGACAACATTTCCAACAATATCGTTTGTTTTTATCTAGTAAAAATAACAAGAATATCAGGTGAATTCAGATAAATGCTACTGGCGACTGTGGAAAGCTCTGTCACTGTCACTCTGCCAACCCTCACTGACTATTTAGACAAACTCGTCACAAAAATTACAAAACAAAAGAATGCGACTATTTAGGCCTTAATCTGACAAAATGCCAAACTATGTTAATATTATTGTTATGCAATAATTCACAAAATAAAATTTATTAACTTATATTTATAATCTATATATAACTAAAGACTAGTTTATTTTAATTCTCGTTTCCAAACCATGCAAAGCTGTAAAGGTCCCTGCAAGTTGTTTTCCTCAATTGTTTTTCCAACAAAGTTAAGATACTTGCTTGTTTTACCCTCTGCTAACCCCCTGCTACCCCCCCACCCCACCCCACCCCACCCCTTTCACACAAAACATACTGATTCTTCTTTGAAGAGCGGCCACTGATGTTCACCATAATTATTTCACTCACCGTTCACGAGCGATTTTCTTGATATGTCTGTGCAGATTTTCTCTCAATGCGACCAGTTTCTTCCACCCTGACGCAGTCTTAACCCAGTCATTGCCCGTCGACTGTCCATCCATGAATCCGTAATAAGGCATTTTTGGCTAATTTCAGCGAAAACAATCTTCGAAATTCTCACAGTCTGCCTGCCAGCTGCGTACTTCTATTTTCTTCTGGCGATCTCTGCCAAAAAACCTGGCGCAGATGGGATTGTTGTTTGTGTACATTTGTAGGAAGGATTCATTATAAATAATAGGGGTGTTCAACTTTAGAATACGCTGATTGGATAAACTGCTTTGAGGTCATCTCTAGTTAACCTAAAAATAACCATGACGTCACTGAAGTGAGAGACCATTGTGTGTTCTTGATCAGCTCTTGTCACATTATATAAAACAAAAATATGACACAGCCCTGATAATAAATTAATAAACAAAATGCACCATGTAAATACTGTGCTGGATGGGTCATATGACCACATCGAGATCATGTGATTGTTTGTATCAAAAAGTAATAGTCTGGTCACCTGGCATGCCTTTTTTCTAACCACTATAAATAAACGTAAATGTGAAGGGGTCCATGCAGTCACAAGCGGGGCTCTTTTTTAGGTAGGGTTTTCCCAAACAAATACATCCCTTTTGAGTTCACTTTGTGCTGCGGGCGTCTGCCATTTTCCCAAACAAATACATCCCTTTTGAGTTCACTTTGTGCTGCGGGCGTCTGCCAAAATGTATCTTCAAATCCTAGCTCTGATGACAATTGCCTTTGCAGGTAAGTTGAGTAGAAAGCTCTTGGCTTATTGTTGGGATAAAGGGGAATCGAACCACAGAACAATTTCACTGATTAGGACAAAAAAAAAAGAGGAAAACAAACAGACAGAGACAGGGAAATACAAAATTTAGTTAGTGTTACACTGTACAGTCAACAGTGTTGGTGTATTCTTGCTGCCCTGGTGCAGTGCATAATGTGGGGTGATTGGGGGGGGGGGGGGGGGTAGTGAGTTTTATTTGGAAAAGTTTCTGTATGGCGCCACCACTTTTTCATTCGATATGAAATAATATAGTATGTAATTTTACCTCAATGAGATATCTCTTTTTGTAAAAATGAGTGAAAAAGTGATGGCTCCATACTAGCCATGCTCAAGGCAGTCGAATTATTCACTCCGAAAAAAGACCGCCGCTGTATATAAACCCATCCGTATTCACTGTGCATAACATCGCACGACACGATGCCCCCGTACACTATCCGCATGCGGAGGCCGTCAGGCCGACAGCCTTGTAGGGTCGACAGCCTTGTAGGGTCTGTGTTGAAGCCACTGAACTCATTAGTCATTACTATAATAAGCGAAGAGTTCCCACGGTCAGCTCATTACCATAATGCCCGCGAAAGACGAGACATGTCTACATCACACACCACCACCACGGACGCTCAGCGAGCATGATAGGCGTGCGTGATTGGACGTCAAAATGAATAATTCATTTGCCTCCGGCCTGTGTTGTCTGATAGGTCTGACGAAAGATATACATATTCATGTGCTGCATACTAGCATATCCGAGAGCCCCCCCAATTTTGTCCACTTGTGGAAATTTTTCAATACAACACATTAAACCCGGAAGTTACAGACCCGACAAGGCTGTCGGCCTGACGGCCTCCGCATGCGGTTAAGTGGTACGAGTGCGGATGACTTGTGTGCACAGTATTAGTACGATGTGACAGTGTTTATACCGGTGGGTCATGCGGTGTGATCGCACGCACCACGCACAGGGTATATGGGTGGGTTTACAGCGGCGTCTTTTCGGAGCGAATAATGCGACTGCCTTGAGCAAGGCTAGCGCCATACAGAAAGTTATCCTTTTATTTGTGGTAGGGGGTGGTTGGTGGGCGGGGAAGGCGGAAACTTTCCGTATCCTGCCACTTTTTCACTCATTTTGTATAAATTTTCACTCAATTGTGTATTTAATAATAAAAGTAGATGGATACTTAACAAATTTGATTATCATTAAACAGGTTGTCATGGCAATCCTACGGCGACCCCAAAACTTCCTACATTTGGAGATGTGTACCATGCCAGGGGACAAGTGAAGCTACCATACGCGGAGCTTGATGAACCGTTTGAAATGTTCTTTAATGGTCCAAAAAACATGGGAAGAATTGATTTCTACAATGGTAATTATATATCTAATGGTTTTTATTATCACAATTCTTTTGATTTGTAACTGGAATGTGGTTTCTCAATTCTTTTTCACCTCCCATTGCAAGTGATCGTTAACCCTATAGGGCCCAACTCCTTCAATATGGGATAGTATGTTCATTTACAACAAGGAGAAGGATATTGAAGGATTTGGACACTTTAGGTTGACGCCAACTTCAAACTGAAGGATATTGAAGGATTTGGACACTTTAGGTTTACGCCAACTTCAAACTGAAGGATATTGAAGGATTTGGGCAGTATGTTTCCGAAGGGTTTGGTCTGTTAGGGTTAATTTGCTGTTTGTACTCAATTGGAACTGTCTTTTCAATTTGTAATTATGAGCTACAGTTTTGTGTACGAATAAAGTCCTAGTTTAAAAGTCAAGTTTCTCGCCTTTATTATGTTAGTTTTGCATCTGGATAAAGAATATAATTGTTTTCCCCCTTACATCGATGTGCATTAAGCACCGTATACTCAGTACTATCATGAGATCTGTGAAAAACCCACTCGGGTGGGATTCGAACCCAGGACCATTTGCATTGCAAGAGCAGATGTCTTACCACTAGACCACCTAGTGAGCCTGATAGCTAGAGGCAGTTTGAATCCAGCAACGATTCAAATAAATGAGGCATCAGTTAATAGGCGTTAGTTTTGCCTCTATGCAAAGGTCGTGGGTTCGAATCCCACCTGAGTGATTTGCCTGTGGTTTTTTCCACAGAACTCTGAACAGTTCATCTGTGTTAGGTTAAAAACAAATTCTGAAATAAGAACCACAAAAACACTCAAGAGCTTGTTTCTTAATTGACTTGACACTTGTTGTTTTTGTGGGGGTCTAGGTGTTGACAAGGTGTTCAGCCGAGGGGATCAGAAACCGTATGGTATAACATACAAGATAACGCCTTCTGTGAGCGGGGAGGGCACTGATGTCAATCCGGCATCTTGCTTTCAGGTCAACGGAACGAAAGACAACACTGTGATGCCACAGAGCGTGCTCCCTGACCTCAAGGGGTTCAAGGTAAAATTAGGAAAATTTACCTTTAACCCTTGTATTTTTAGGTTTAAACTCCAAAATGTTTTAAGTTTTCAAGAGAAAGGAAATTCAACGCCTGATACGCTAACCTTAATAATAAATTGCAGGCATGTGATTTTTCCTGATTTTAGGATTTTCATAGAGCCTTCCTGAGACTTCTTAAAAGAAGCAAACCAGTCATTCGTAGTGTTCATTCGTAACAGTGGTCTGCTGGCCAAGTGCTGGTTAAAAATCCCAAAGAACAGTCAAACTAACTGGTCCGGCTAGCAAGTTCAGTGTTGAAAGCATCCCCGTCTTATTTCAACTATGACTCATGTTCAATAATGTTCACCTCCTTGTCTCATGTTCAATAATGTTCACCTCCTTGTCTCAATCCCTGTCATCTTTTGAATTATTCAGTACATTGGGCAGAAAGTCATCAATGATCAGATGACCGATGCATGGCAGATGGTCAATTCACCGATAAAACCCAAGACTAATACGTACTCTTTCTATGTGACAACTGCTAGTCCTGTTCGCCCAGTGAGATATGAGATGTTTGGAGCAGACACCCTTTTGGGTTCTCACTATGATAAATACTACATTGACTACACATTCTTTGATGACAAGACAGCCTTCCCTGCATCTACATTTGACCCTCCAAAAGGTAAGTTTTTTGGTGAGATGATCTTCCCGTCAAGGGAAATCAAACACTCCCTCAAGGGGATATAAACGCCAAACAGGCAACAGCCAATCTGTTTTTTGTGTGACATTGTTTTACTCATTTCACAAAAACTATGGTACCTCTGCAAGTAATATTGTAAGGGAAGCTCAATGTAAAAATGGTTTTTCAAAATGTTGTGATAGTTCTTTAACTTCTCCATGTGTAGCTGGGGCGTGCACCGGTTTCCCTGGTCCCGGAGTAGAAAAACACATCGCGGTCAACCCTTATCGTGAACTAATCAACCCAGAACTTGGTGATCGTTATCACCAGATGTTTAACGAGTTCAAGACGAAACACGGCAAGGAATACACAGACGATGTCGAGCATGCTAAGAGAAAGTTTCATTTTGTGCAGAATGTCAGGTAAGGTGACTCGAGTTGTAGCTGTTTTTATTCTTTATTTTTGACTAGGATGCTAACCCAAAAAATTGCAGGATACCAGTCATTGGTGGTACACGATGGCACTTAGCAGCAGAATGACAAAAATAGAATACAAGTAGAATCTTAACTTATTTCGAACTGATGAGTGCCTTATGATATGAAAAAGTCTACCCAGAAGAGAGATATGCCAAAGTTTGATCAGCTCTCCTTAATTTGTATTTAAGCTCTACAGAAATGTATCGAGCACTGTGAACTGTGATAGAAGACGATTTCATTTGATAATATATAATATATATATTTGATTGACAGGTTCATCCATGGGGTGAATCGTCAGGGTCGAGGCTACACCCTAGGTGTCAATCACCTCACTGACCAATCAAATGATGAGCTTAGTATGATGAGAGGGCGTCTTACCTCCACTGGGTACAATGGAGGGGCACCATTCCCTCATGATCAATTTAAGGGTACTGATGCTCCAGCTAATCTAGATTGGCGTCTTAGGGGTGAGTTCAGGTTTATCACAACTTTTTAAAACCGCCCCTTTTAAATTTGAGATCTTTTTAATGCATGCAGCACTGGTGTATTTTTAACTGGGATTGTTCTTTTCTGTAAAAAAAAAATGTATGGTCGCCTTGCTAGTTAGTTTAGATTTCTTTTACATAGGTGGGGTTTGAGACGTCTGTCTTTTGAAAAGCTCAAGACATAACCTATGCCAGCAGGGATAGGCCTATGTAATAAGTAACTTGTAATTCTCTGTTGGCGGGACAGACGTATCCCAGTACTTAAGTTTGGGCAAGTCTGGCCTGGTGACCAATCTTCTTTCTTATCTGTTTCTTCTGTGTATTTTTAAAACTTATTGTGCGCTTCTGACAGTCTTTATGTGAGAGGCCTAATATAAATCGCAAATTTTTATTTGTATCTTTCTCCTTTGTCCTTTATGACAGTTTTTAGCCTTTATCTAATACAGCATTCCATGTTTTGGAATGTAACAATGTATGATCCATCTTTTAAATCTTTTATGTCATGTATATCTTATTTTTCTACTTCTCTGTGATTATACTTTTACATTGCTAATTTTATTTTTATTATAGTATTTTGGGAATATTTCTTGAATCTGGCCCATTTTTGTTTACTGGATTGTCTTTGTAGTACTTAATGTTTGATTTTGCAAACATGTCATTTTTAGTATTACCCTGTGATACTACCGACCATGTTGTGTGTTTTTAAACAGAAATAAATAAATAAAGAAAGAAATACAAATGATGACTTGTTGCAATGCACCGTTGCAGGAGCTGTTTCCCAAGTGAAGGACCAAGCTATCTGTGGGTCATGTTGGAGCTTTGGGTCAACTGAGGTCATCGAAGGGGCATACTTTGTGAAGGTTAGAATACAATTGTTTCAATAAGCCATTTGGGTTTGTTTTGGGGGTGCTCCAAGGCTGTTTTTCAGCTAGGGGTATGAATGGGTACCTGCGAGGATATTGTGTATGGAGAAGCGTTTTGAGCGCCATGGCAGCCCGGGCTGTTAACTCCGCAGGGAGCTGAGAAAGATCTTTTTAATTTAAATCTATCTTTTTAATAGCACTAGCTGAGGTATTTTTTAATGGAATTGTTCTGTTATGTATGTTGTTTGTCTTTCTTTTATGGTCGTCTTTCCAATCAAAACAAGTAATAGTAATAATTTAAGATTTATTGGCCCAATGACCAGGGCACTAATGTAAAGCTCATTAATATGAAAAATGTCCTATATTAGAACTAGTTATTATGGTTAATTAAATTAATTTATTTTGATTGGTTGTGTTACCGTTCCACATTCACTGTGCTTTTTTATGTACTTTTATTTGTTGAGGTCAAATAAATAATAATCCTAATTTATCTCTCCACAGAACAATAAGATGGTGCGTTTCTCGCAGCAGAATTTGATGGATTGTTCCTGGGGTTTTGGGAACAATGGATGCGATGGTGGTGAGGAATGGAGGTCTTATTCATGGATCATGAAGAATAAAGGTCTTATGTCCGAAAAGGACTATGGTGCTTACTTAGGACAGGTAGGTCAAAGGTCATATCAGTAGGATTAGGAACTTTGCATGATGTGATTATAATTAGGTGAGGTTTGCAGTAGCTGTTATTACTGTTGTTTTATGTTTTTGAAATCGATGTGATTGCCCTCCCCTCTTCTACAGAATGGTATCTGCCACTACAATGCCTCCAAAGCTGCTGTGAAGATTTCCAGCTATGTGAATGTAACCAGTGGTGTCTTAAAGGATCTTAAGACAGCACTGGTGAATATTGGACCAGTAGCTGTCGGCATCGATGCCCATCTGAAGACGTTTTCATTCTATGCCTCTGGTGTTTTCTATGATGAGAATTGCGGTTAGTAACTTAATTTTCTTTGAACATTTGCCGTCTTGTTTATACTCAGTCTTTTGTGTATATCTTCTTTAAAAGTCTTTGCGATTGTGCAGTGTTTTTTTATGTGTAATATAATATTTGTTTCTTTTTGATTAAATTTATTGTAAAGCACTTCAATCCTTTGGAGAGGTGCCAAGTAAATGTTGAATACTAATATTTATAATAATAATACGAAATATAAGCATCAACTGTATTTGTTTGTGTTTTCTAATTGCAGGCAACAAGGCGGAAGATCTTGACCATGCTGTGCTGGCCGTCGGTTACGGCACAATGAAAGTAGGCAACGCAACCCAAGATTATTGGATCATCAAGAACTCTTGGTCTACGTACTGGGGAAATAACGGCTACGTTCTCATCAGCCAAAAGGACAACAACTGCGGTGTAGCTACTGGCGCTACGTATGTTGAGCTTGCGTAGTGAGTTGATTTTTTTCCAGCCCAGTCTCAACTTTATATAAATGCCAACAAAACCATGACGTGTTATCAGAAATTCATGTTGAGGGCAGGGTTAAACTTTTGGTAATTGTCAAAGACTAGTATTCTTACATTGGCTCTAGTAATGCAAAGGTCGTGGGTTTGAATCCCGCCTGGGTAATTTACCTGTGGATTTGTTTTTCACAGAACTCTGGAAAGTACGAAGTAAACAGTACCTTATACATATGGTGTAAGGGTACAAATGTATCATAACACTTATTGTATCCCAGCATATGCATGAAATGTATCATAACACTTATTGTATCCCAGCATATGCATGAAATAACAAACTTGTGAAAACTTGAGCCCAATTGGTCATTGAAATTGCAAGAAAATAATGAGAGAAAAAACACCCTTGTTGCATAGAATTGTGTGCTTTTCAGAAGCACAAGATCTGAAGCCATTTTTAAAATTATTTTGGGGTGATCAAATACCCTCTTTCTCTAAAACTACATTGCGTCAAAGTGGGTCATTTCTCACAATGTTTTGTAATATCAAGCTCTCCAGTTAACTTTTAATTACCAGAAGTATACCCTGCCTTTTGAACTGTTAAATTTGTTTAAACATTTGTGTTTCTATAAAAAAAACTTGGGTTGTGGATGATCAGAGATATCGGGCTTAGAAAAAACATTAAGGATAAAAGTAGGGGGCTTATATAATCTACACAAGTTACCTCATGGTGAATTCATTGATTCTTTATTTTAACCTTAAAATATTTTTCCATGATACAAAAAAGTACACATTACGCATTTGGTGTTCATGGAATCAAAGAAAAACACATTATATAGGGAATGAATATTTCAAGTTTATTTGTCAAGTATATTTGACATCAAATCACAACCTTTATACTTCTATGCATATTTCCCATTTTTTTTTTTTTTTAATGCTGAAATTCGATTATCAATTCTTTCTGAATGTTTTTGTACAATCATGTCTAGTTACTTTCATTAAAAATGATAACGCTGATGTGAAGTCTATTTGAACTCTTTGTAAATCTTATAAACTGAATGAAACTCAAATGATTTTGATTTATTTAAAAATGTTGAAATAATAACACATGTATTTGTAACTTATATGATGGGCAACCTGTAGTCCCATTTTCAGTTTTCCCCGGCTGCAAGTTTAGCAAATAGTTGCTTCCAATCTTTGATTTTGTTTATGCAATAAAAGAAATGAAATATAAATTCTTTATCAAGTTGTGGCCACCTTGTTTTTGCTTTTCATACAAATCGATGCAGTGCCGTGTCTGAAGTTGGTGGCTACGGCTATGGCTAGATCGCTGCGTCTTCATACGTTGAAGTATAGGACATCCCTAGCAACAGCCGACTGGAACTACTTTTATTGTGTCAAAAACTTTTTGTGGATTCAAAAAAGAAAATCTTATAATAATTCCTCACATAGTTAATCATTACAAGCTAACGACGATACAAAAGTACACGTCTACAAATAAAATGCTCGTAAAGTCACTGTTTTATGGTGAAAAGGCACGTTTTTCGTCATAGCATTGGCCTAAATAAAGTTACCTGGTTTATGATCAGGTTACTTGGGAACTGACCTGGTTGAGCCACATTAACTTTATTAGCGATAACTTTAAAGCTAACACACTGGGGTCAGGCCTTGGTGGACCCGTGGTTTAGAAAGTGCAATGAGGTAAATTTGGAATTTCAAGAGCTGAAAATATTGTATAATCAACTGCCAGAAAATAACAACTTTCACTTTTTACAACTCATCATACTTGTCCTTAGTGACTGAAGATGAGGTCAGACTCAAACTAAATATTAACTAGCCTACGGGGCCTTCTCGGCTTCAGCCCTCTTGAACTTGTTTCTACATTTCTTTCCTTTCTTGGGTTGGCCAGTGGCTTCTTTGCTGTCCAGTTTGAACTTGTTGCCTGGTTTATTTTTGACCATTGCTAAAGCATTAGATGGACCTGGTATGGGGAAATAAATAACAGTTAGTTATGCTTCGGATTGAAATCGATGGATGTTTTACTGTTTTCTTACATAACCCACATTTTCCTGAAGACGATCAGAGCATACTGATTGAAACTTTGAGTTGTGAACCAACACCCAAATATAAAACAATAAGACTATTTCATTCTCCCATTGGTGATTCCTCTTCTTCTTTCAAGAAAATTTCAAAGTGTTTTGAAAAAAATCCTGATAAAAAACACAGTTGTTGATCAGGCATGTTTTTTGGACCTCTGATAAAAGTAGGACAATTTTATTGATTACAAGGGCTGACCTATATGTACACATGATAAAGGCTTTTACACTTTTCAGGCTTTTCAGGTGATTTCAAGACTTTTCAAAAGTTTACCTTGATCGAGTGAACTGATGAGTTTGCCTGGAGCTGTAGGGTAGCGCCACGAGGAACCACGAGGAAAGATATCTCGCTGGAGGAGACGTTTCAAATCACCTGATATAGAAAAACAAAACCTGTCATAAACAACTTTGACCTCATGAATTAACTATTATAGACCCTTCAATTGTTGATAAGCAAAGTGTGCCGGTTGGCATGGCCAGTCGAACGTAAGCAATCGTGTTATAAAAAATTATGACCAAATTCATTTTTTGTATTGATTCATGAGCTGAAATATATAACCCATAAGGCAAATTGATTTTGATACTGTGTTGATAAATTGTTTCTCTTTTTGACTCTGGTCTTGCAACAAATTCTAGTAAAAATGTTGCGCTACAAGCCCTACGTTCTTGTAAAAACTTCCCCATAAGACGAACCTTTCATATGTTGTAGCTTCTTCTCTCGGTGCATCTGTTCTTGTGAATCTCCCAAGTCATGTAATCTGATGTCAGGGTCAAGGGTCGTAGTGTAATCATTAACTGCCTTGCTATGAACATACTACAGCATCCTCTCAATCATCAAAATATAAGCCATTTACGAGTCTCACGGTTTGGGGCAAGCTTTGTAAAGTGAGATTGCGAACATCCCCAATTCTGAATGAATGTGTATGAAACAATGGTACCAGGGTTTGCTCATCTGGAGGTTGCGTTACGAAAGCTTGCAAAGAAAACAAGTCATTGTACCAGATATTATTCAATTCTAACTCAAACAAAAGACTTATTGTAAAACATCGTATATGTGGAATTTTCATCTGACCATCTTTATCTAAAAATGAAAATTTCAGACAAAATATGAATGGAGTTAAAATTACATATTAGAAAGAAAAGAGCTTTCCAACTAAAGTCAAGGTCATTGGATTAGTCCATTTACCCAAGAGGGTAGAATAAAAGGATACACTAAATCCTCATCCAAGTCTACATCCAGTTCCTTGGCTGCTTTGATAAACCAATCATTAGTGTGTTTTTTCTTGGCTACACTGTGACTTTCTTGATCAATAAGTCGTGCCAAGTCCACTCTCTGTTTAACGGCGTTGTAGTAGGAATGATCCACAGGAAAACTTGGAATATCATCTGTAAAATTGAGAAAAAAAAGAGTCAAAGTGAAGGAGCTGTTATATCCAGTTTCTTCTGTTATACATGTACCATCAGCCAGGAATAGTTTAATAAATTCCTACATACAGCCAGTATACAGTAAGTGTCTGCCTTTCCTCTTTCTGTGGTCTTGAACATCTTTAACTATCGGCCCGCTCAAGTAGCACCCATCACTAGAGTGACGTAAGGGCTGGAGTGCGTGGGAAAGGAAGTAGGACAGAAGCTTTTTAAATGAAGATTAATGGGGTTAAAATGGGGTTAAGTTTGGAAGGAGCTTTGTTCCTTGGAGCTTGAAATTATAAAATAAACACTGGTAGTGATAGTTGAATTTAGGGCTTACACTAACCTCTATTCAACGTCTTGCAGACTCTCCTATAGAAGTTTGCCTCGGTAGGAGCTACCAACATCACACTAATTCCCTCTTTAGCTTGTCTAGCTGTACGCCCACTTCGATGAATGTACGTCTGTCAATTCAAGAATATTAGAACATTTTTGAATGAAGAATAAATAAACCCCAATAAGTAAGATGCCTTTAAAACCCGGTATTCAAGTATTAAACCCGGTTTATAATTCACCTGAAGGAGAATGCAAAGAGAACTAGGGGATAAATGGTTACCTGTGAGGGCAGAGATGGTTCTTGTGATTGATTTAGCTGAGTAGCGCATATTTGTTGCATAGGCTGTATACTCCCCAGGGAGCTGAGATAGTTTAAGGAATGAAATAAATGGCCAAGTGATTGGGGGTAATAATGTTGGAAGCGCTTCGGACACCCTTCTTGCGTGTAAAGTGCGATATAAAAACCGATTATTATAATATAATTATTATTATTAATACCTCTGAAGTCCGAGGCATTTGATAGTGTATCACATGTTGTACGTCCGGTATGTCCAACCCCCGTGCAGCTACATCAGTCGCTAACAACAGAGCCTTTGGATTGGATGCAAACCTTCCAAAAAGATAAATTAATAATTTACGATTATGTTTAATAATGTGTGAATCTCCAATAAAATGCCTGCATAGTTGACGCTTGTTACGACAAAATGATATCATATTATAGGAATGGTCAAAGAAATGAAAAAAAAAATCTTGTAACTGGAACCTGAACTCTTACCTGTCCAGGTTTTTCAAACGTTGTTTTTGATGCATGGAGGAGTGAAGTGGTAGAGGATTGCAAGACAGTAGCGTCAAGATGGAACAAAGTCTCCTGATGCAGTCAATGCTGTTTGTAAAAACCAACGTCCGACCGGGAAATTGAACGAGGAAGTAGAACAGATAGATATCCTAGAATTTTCAGCAAGAAAACAAAAAATGGGAAAGTTGAACAAGAATAATTTTGTAGCTGTGCTCAGTTGGGTTTTTGCAGACAGTTTAAAGACCTCGGATTGTTCTAGTTCACTTCTCAACGGCAGTCTGGATTATAAATTAACAAACACCTCGTAGAGTTTATGCACTCTGATTGGTCTGAGACACAGTCATATTGGAGGTGAATTAACATGCGATATAAAGACCCGCTTTTTCTTTGGACATTTGCTATCTAAGAGGCGTTTTTTATTAGTACATGTATGTACTCTGGAATTCTTTTCTTTAAGCAAAGTTTTTTTTACTAGAAGGCTAAAATGAGATCATGTAAGAACGTTTGGAAACCTATTTCACTTGTCAAAAGTAGTCTGCATTATAAACTAACAAACACCTCAGAGAGTTTATGCACTCTGATTGGTCGAAGACTGGTTATATTAGGGGTGTATTAACATTAACTGCGAGCTACCCAATAAATTCCCTCTAAACAATTGACCGGGTCCTTGCACTGTTATTGCCCAACTAATAATCATGTATGGTATCTATCAACAAAGCTCTGTTGACCCCGGAGAACAGACCTTATCAGTAATATCGCTTATGATTTTGGCCTCCATTAGACTGGCTACCGTTCCTTCCCTCTTAGTGAGATCAACAATGGCTGGGTCTTCTCTAATGCCAACCCTTTTGATGAGAGCATCTACGATAGAAAACAAAAGAAAATATTCCTCTTATATATTTCTGGAATGAAACTAAGGAAGCCTCATTAGTGAACTTAATGACTGTAGCTTGCAAACCTGTGGAAACCTGTGGACAAGGATGTGATTCAGAAACACAAGGGTTAGTCCCCTACTCTTCCAAGATAAATGTTCTGGGTTCTGTCACATGCACTACCTACGGCTTAATGCAGTTGCGCAAAGTAATTAATTTTTTTGACCAGAACATAAACAATGGAAAACTCAGAAAAAAAAGTTTTAAATAGGAATTATTATTCACTCACTCAGTTTTGCTTTCCTGTCTTTTTTGTCTTGTTTGGGATTGTTCTGTTTGTTTGGCTGGCTGCCTGCGATCTTCCTGTCTGGTCCGAGATGTAACAGAGTCAGGGTTGCAGAGAAGACAAATGTCTGTCGCTCTAGACTTGCCCGGGAACTATAGATAGTAAAATCACAATCAGTGTAAAATATCTCTGGTTGGATGGCATGATGTTTGGTTCTTTGGAAACAAGTAGGACAATTTGTTCCAGTCCAAGGGCTGACATACGTGTGGTGTAATCTTTAATAGATTTTTCAAGCCTTACCAATAAAAAATATATCTGATTTTTCAAATGGCACAAAAACACTGTGAGAAACGGTTCCCTCTGAAGAAAAGTAGTTCTTGAGAAAGAGGTAATTTCTGACCCAGTATAACAAACTTCAGGCATCTGAAAGCACTCAAACAAGGGCGTTTGTGCAACAAGGGTGTTTTTTTTCTTTCATTATTTTCTTGCAACTTCTTGACCAATTGAGTCAAAACCTTCGCAGATTTGTTATTTTATGCAAATGTTGGGTTTCATCAAGTGAGAATACTGGTCTTTGACATTGACCAAAGGTGGCCAGTGCCTTCTAAAGTCAGTTCACCGTATTTCTTTTGGAACTTTGATGTTAAGTGAAGTTTAAAGACAAGTATCTTACTAGTTCAGTTGTTGGATGATTTGCGTAACTTCTTCATAATGACCCTTCTCAATCATTCTATCTGCCTCATCGAGGACCAGAGATTGTACTCCAGACATCGTTGATAAATGCGGCTCACCCTGATGACAGCAAAAAATTCAGAAATTCAAGCACATCACATATTCTTATCTCAAAAGTGCCTCCCCCGGAGTAACAAATGGAAAGACAATAGAAAGTCTCTAGAACCAGCTACCACAGATCATAAGATCAGGCTTTGAACTCCCCCCGAAGTAACAAATGGAAAGACAATAGAAAGTCTCTAGAACCAGCTACCACAGATCATAAGATCAGGCTTTGAACTTCGCTCGTCAAGGGGCACTGCAATTTTCCTCTAGTACAAAATATTAATCATTCTTACGAGAGAAGTCTCAGCAAATTGCTTCGTTCAGAAAAAGGACGTCTCCTGAAGATTCTGATTTATCTGAACTCCTCCCATCACCTCGGCTTTTCTTACGCCACAACTTTTCCCCAAGAAGAGAATACTCCGCAAAATAGTTACTTATTCAAATACTGCTTTCAGATGTAATTTAAGGATAACAGATAAGAAGTCCGACTGACCTCTCTGAAAAGCTCCCATATTCTCCCGGGAGTGCCAACTACAATCTCTGGTCGCTTCTTCAACATTCGTTGTTGCTTCTGAGCTGACATTCCACCAACAATAACAGCAATCTATAAGAAGGAACAGGGATTAATGATTTAAATTCCTGAATTATGTTTGAGTGTTCTGTTGAGAACATTGACTAGTTTGAATACAAGCGAGAATTGGCTTAACTGGGAAAAGGTATTAAGAACTTGTTACACCTTGGTGTTTCCAAAGGGATCAGCATAATCAAAACTGAAAGGAATTCTTTGTGAGTTTTTGTGCTCTAACGGCACAGCTTACATTTATATGGACTCTTTTTGGATTTTTGTTCTTCTTTTGTTTCAAAAAGAAAGATTTTTGAGGACAGTTTTTTGTAGAACTTATGTTGGAGACAAATGTTTGTCCAAATTGGCAGCTTTGGCTCTGGCTACAGCTGAAGTATCATCGTGCATTGAAGAATAGGACATCCCTAGTAGCAGCCTTAGCAACCGTCCTAGCCGTAGCTGTAGCCGCCAATTCGGATACGGCCTTAGTACATAGAGATAATTTATGTCATCCTTTGCATTACCTTCAGATCGGTGTACTTTGTTATATTGACGAGATGATTCTTAATCTGTACTGCCAATTCTCTTGTGGGTGTCATGATCAAGGCGTATAACTGCCTGTCGTCATCGAAGCTAGCAATACGGTTAGGTTTTACTGTCTTAACCGTCTTGTTAGATCCGAGCTGAGACAACATTTCCTCCTCTGAGATGTCATCGATTGCTCGGACGCAACCGATCCCCCTCTTTTTCATCTTATTGATGAGTTCAATTCCTTCAAACTCAGCACCATCCAACTCGAGAACTTTACGTTCCTTGATTCTGAATCTTCGCTTGAGTTTGCCTTTCTTTCCTTTGGGTTTCTTTTGAGGTTCTCCGGGCTGGTCCGTCTCCGTCGGAGTTTTCTCCTCATCTTTGTCATGTGGTTTTTTGCTGGCTTCATTTTGGTTGTCGTCATGATCTGAATCATCTTCATCACTTGAATCATCACCATCTGAATCATCCTCGTTATCAGCGCCATCACTATCACTTTCATCCGAATCGTAATCAATCTCATCATCATCTTCATCAAGATCATCAAGATCATCCCCGTCATCTTCACTCTCATCTCCGTTGTCTTCCAACTCAAGATCTTCATCTTCACCTTCTTCTTCATCTGAATCATCTTCATCATCAAAATCATATTCAATGTCTTCGTCCTCTTCATCATCTTCTTCATCAAAATCAAAATCTCCCGTCTCCAGATCCTCCTCCTCCTCCTCCTCTTCATCACTTTCTTGTTCTCGGAACATCACCTCTCCTTCCTCCTCATCTTTTGACTCCATCTTACCACTTCTTTTGACATTTCTGTTCTGTCCAGCTGGTGGATTAACTGATAATTTCTTAGAAGCTTTTGCTGACTTTGGTACCTGAGACGTTAAGTCTTTAACTTTCATCCCCTTTGGAAGATTTGCTTGTTTCGTTTTGGTAACTGTTTCCATGTTGGCTTCTTTGTAAGCATTTGCTCTTGCTTCTCGCTCTATTGTCGCCTTGTGCTGAAGGATTCTATGTATAACAGGTATACCAAACGCCAGAGTCTTGCCACTCCCCTAAAATGAAGAAGAAATAATAGATTTCTAAATTTACATTCCAGCCCGAACATAATACAAGAATAAAATCGCTCTTAAGATTGCAGCGGCTGCATACATAACAACCAGATGTGTGAGACATAGCCTCTTTGCAGGGAACTTGGGCAATTCATTTTGTCCTTGTTGTTCTAATTGACTCGGGACCATATTCTTGGGTCGCCAGAATTGTTTTCAGCGATTGGCCAGCACTACCAGTTTGGTTGACATTTCACTAGTCCTCCAGTTTTTTCCACTGGTCCATGATTTACATTAAATAGGGATACTTTTCAAAACTAAGCTAGCCAGCCGGACCACTTGAAGAGAACTTTGACCGATATTTGGCCAGCGGACCAAACAATCAAAAAGAGGACTATGTTTAAAGTACCGTCTCAGCAGCCCCAATGATGTCCTTCTTGTCTTGAATGGCCACAGAAATCGTTGCCTTCTGGATAGGTGTTGGTTCCTGGAATCCAAGATCTCTCAGAGCTTGAAGAACTGGTGCTGGAATCTGTAGGTTCTTCCATGCTGACATGCTCATATCTGCAAATCATAATAATTTGAGCATGCTGAATATATCAATATTAAGCCACTCACTATATTTATATCTATATTTCATTTCTCGGATAGGTCAAAAGTACAATAATCCACATTAATTAGTAAAAATATTAAAAGATACAGCAATGAGTAATTGAAAAAGAAGAGAGGAAGGAAAAAGAGTAAAAGCTGCAGCCTGAAGGATTGCTTAAAAGAAACACAGTTCCTGTCTAGAGGTTTTTTGTTTGATTCAACTTACTGCTGTTTTGATTGGATACAACAGGGATACCCTTTGTGAAGCTTGTAGATGTTTTCTTGCTCTTTTTGGCTCCTGCAACATCCTTTCTCATCTTGGAACTAGCGGCAACCTTATCGTCATCTTTCTCTGGTTTGTCTCCATCTTCCTTATTCTGTTTACTTTGTTTTGTGTCTCTCTTTTCCTTAATTTTCTTTGAATCTTTGGGTGTCTTTTTCTTCTCAGTGTTAAAGGTCAGTATGTTTGATTTACTGGTTGGGTTGATCTTTTGTCTCTTTTCGTCGATGGCTTGATCATCTTCAAGTGGTGGATCTTTCCGTTTCAGTGAATTTTGTAAATACAGTGAAGATAATTTCTGTAAAAAAAACCACCAAAATTAATAATTGAATTTCAGATTTTATTGTTACATAAATAAGGGTAGATTTTGAATATTGTCAAGTAAACCACGACTAATATTCCTATATTATTAGAATTATAAAAGGCGAGTAAACATAAAAATTTGCCACAGACTTGGATGCAGATTTTCAGGAAGTTGTAGAGAGCTTTATATTATAACTATATAATAATAAAGTTACTGCACGTTAATAATAATATACTAAATGCAGTAAACTATTAATTATATATTAATTAATATTTTATTTATGTAAAAATTGGAAGTGTAACTTCGTCAATAATCAAAATTAAAGAAATAGAAACTAACAAGTCCTTTGTATTTGGTTTTGGTATGCCCTTACCATAACACAGCATTACCAGCAGTCAAAAACAGAAAATAATCCTACGCAATTTAATATCTATATCTAAAACTGCACATTCCCTTACTCTCTGGTTCCGTCTCCTCCTCGCTGTACGCCGTGGTTTGTTGCGAGCTCCCGAGGGCCTTCCAATGATGATTTCCTCGTCCATTTGCAGCTCCTCGATACCCAAGAAATGACCAAGTTCATCCAACTTGAGGGCACCATAATCCACATCGGCTACTGTCCAGTTTCCATCCATAGGCATCGTGCTTTCTTCGCTCGTGTCTACCTCCATTTTGTCGGTGTTTTTCTTCTTCTTCTTTCGATTTGTTTGCTTCGGTTGCAGTCTCGTGGCTTCTGTGGTGGTCGCCATATTGCCCAATAACAAATAGACCTATGTTTTTGAAGTGCGCCCTCTTCTGCCGACCAAACTTTAAGTTTTTGTTGTTGACTTTTCCAACAAAACTAGTCTCTCTTTTTGTGAATCCTGAAAAATATGATACCAATTAAGAACCTTACAAATTTTTGTTGCCGTTTGTCCTAATCTATCATATAAAAAAAAACAATGTTGTTTTTAAAGGGATACCTTCCTCCATGCTGAAATATGGCCCTCGTAATTGAAGTATCACTTGGTTATTGATCGATTGTTTTAAAATAACTTCCTAGCTTTGTGAATTTCTAAGTCTTTAGATAGCCTGCCTGCATGATAACAGCATTGGATGGGAGTGCCACTTTAAATGTGTGCTGGCGGTACAGACGGTGTTCCAGTAGTCGGCAGTGACCTAAAAAATCAGGCGGCTAGGGGGTCAGTCATCAGGTGCCAATCACATAAAAGTATTTCCACTGTACACATGCTTTACAGTGTACCACCAAAGGGAATAGCTCACGTACACGAATGTACACACACGCATACAATACAAGTATCAGCAGCAATAATAGCGCGGAAACATTTGTTTAGTCTTCTTTTGCAGCGGGGATAAACTACAGTTCAAGAAGAGGTAGAAGCTTTCTGCCCGGAACAGACAACTTCCCGTTAAAAAAGGACTACAGAAAGCCGGGATTTGTTGGACTGTCTCCTAGAGCTGCCAGGCCTTTGGTAAGCATCAGGAGCCCGGGATTAGACTTGACTCGTTGAAAAATTTTCTCGGGACAAGTTTATAAAGTTTACCGAGACGTGTCGACTTGGTCGCCGTGACAGCCCGGGCATTATGAGGCTCGATTTAAGGGTCGGACTGCTGCTGGTTGTGGTGGCTGTTTGTTGTTGGCCAGCTGGAACTGAAGCTTGCCCACTGGGTTGTCTGTGTTTTCGGACCACTGTAAGGTGTATGCATCTGGAACTCACACGAATCCCTCAGGTCGACAATGAGACGAAGATTTTGTAAGTATACAAATTAAAAGAAGTTCTTTATTTATGTTTTGATTTTCAGAAATGACGAATTTGACGGATTCATTTATTTTATTTTACTAAGTAGAGTTAACTTAAATTCCTCCTTCCTTACTCTACTATACTAAGAATGTGAAATTGAATAGTATGAGAATATTACTTTCCTAAATTCTGTAATGAACAAAGTGATTATTTGGAAGCCTAACTAAAGAATGAAGTTGTAAGTAGGGCCATTATTGTGCAAATTTATTGCAAGAAAGTTAGAACTAGTTAATTTTAACTGTGTTCTTATTTAATTGTTTCCTGTATTTTTTGCCATGCACTGATGCTTTCAATTTGCCTTTTTAATTGGAAGAAACTAATTTGGGTAAAGGTGACAAGTTCGTCTGATTTAATTTTGAATATTCATAACAAAATGACACAAGAGATGTGATTCTTCTGTGTAGTGGAAATGCCACAGCTTGAATTTATTTGTGATTCAGACAGAAACAATTTCTTACCGGATACGTGTCTCTCCTTCAAAAGTTGACACTCCGCTTGAGAATTTCTGTTTTGTTAGTACTACCTCATGTTAGTACACGTTATTTAGATCAAACTATATAGGTTCAAAGGTCAGGCTTGATACTAAAATCATTGTCCAACAGTAAACAATGTTCATTGTATTTATTCCTTGAAATCATTGGTGTAAGGCCAAGTCAAACCTCACTGGGGGGATAGTCCATTGTTTTGACCACAAGTGTTTATATTTAGTGTTACCCAGACACCCACTGCGCAGCTGCTACTAGAACAATCGAGTTTGACACCCTGGCCATGACCTTGTGGGTAAAGCAATAAAATATGACAGAAACTCATAACACACTGAGTGTGCCAAGCCATACAGTGTTAAGAATCTGCAAACGATCTAAGGTTGCACTACAAGAAAAAAACTTCCTTTTGAGTTTCGTCATCAATTTTGCTTTATTGTTATACTAGAGTACTCTTGGTGATGAGGGGAGCAGGTTTCTGCACTTCACTGCCTTTCCTACTTTGTGGACCACAGTTCGAATCCCGCCTCAGCCCAGAGCCTTGCATAATATGGACAATTTCTCGATTTGGGTTTTGGCAAGTTCTGGCTTGTTAAAGGCAATATCTTCTGCTTTTAAAGCAGCTCTATGAAATGAGGCCCAGCCCTGGGTCATTTACACATTTGACATTTAACATTCCAGAGGTAGTTTCAGAGTTCAGGGAAAGGTAATCTTACTACCTAGCGAGATGAAACATTCCACCGTCTTAAGACTATGATTAGTATCAACAGTTGTGGAAAGAAAGAAATAAGAATCTAATATTGGGGTGTGTATCCATGCATAAGCCCAGACGACAGTCAGTGATTTACTTATCAAAACCAACTTGAATCCATCATAAATCAAGATCTCTATTGTCAAATGTTGACACTTGTCAGTTTTAATGCAACAACACGTTTCCCCGTTCTTACAAAATGTAAAGCAGGAAATGTGCCCCAGCAGTGAAAGGTTCAATCGAAAGACGGGACAAGGACTGATATAAAATAACAACGCTATACCTTCAAATCAATGTATGACAGCTGCCTTCCAGGTCTGACTTAGAGGCAGTGGACACTATTGGTCGATATTCAAAATAACTGTTAGCATATAAACTTACTTGGTAACGAGCAACGGAGAGCTGTTGATAGTATAACGTTGTGAGAAATCGATCCCTCTGGAGTAAACATAGTTTTTTAGAAAGAGGTGATTTCTCACTCAAATATTAAAAGACTTCACGTCTGAAGCCTTTTATAATAGGCATCTAAAAACACACAGATTTGTGCAAAAAGGGTGTTTTTTCTTTCTCTTGCATCTTCGATGACCAATTGAGTCCAAAGATTTTGAAGGTTTGTTATTTTATGCATATTGTCGGTATACTGGTCTTTGACAAATACCAAAGGTGTGCAGTGCCTTTAACATTGATTTGATGTATTGTCCCTGCTTGACGCCAGATATCATTGATCACTATGACAAGCTATATCCTGTGTCTGGGGATTCGTGCCACTGCTTCTGAAGAACTTGTAAATAGTTGTATTGTGTAGGAGATATAAATCCCCCAGGGTCCGTGAATGGCAGGTTGCTGAAAAATATTTTAAAATTGCATTGCTTGTTCAATTGCAGTAACTTCCGCTCTGAGGAAAAAAAATATAATGCAGCAATCTCTGTTAACAGTGGTCTGCTGGCAAAATGTTTGTTTTTGAAAAAAAACCACTTAAGGACCAGTTAAAATTCCATCCAAGTGGGAGTATTGTTGGCCATCCCTATGACATGAAATATGGCTTCATGAAAAAGCTGACAAACTAGTGAAATAACAAGCTAACTCTGGGCCCAATTTCATGGCTGCCGTGCATTTATCGCTGAATTCTGCTCGTGATCACCATTCTTTGCTTTAACAGGGCTGGCCAGGCAAGGGTCGAACTTCTGCACTACTAGCTGTATGCGTAAAGAATTTCTTGTAACTTGGAGTACGCAAGAGCACATGTAAGCAGAAATTCCCTGCTAATGTAAGCACAGATTCTCTGTAGTGTTAGCAGAGCCATGACATTGGGCCAAGGTCCTGATTGATGGTCGCTGAAAAAGTTAAACAAAAATCCTGTACTGGAAGTTACTGCAGCAGGGCTGCATGACAGCTTCCCCATTAATTCTAGACCCTTCAATGAAGGCTTGTACTTTGATTAAGTTTATGTATTGCCTGACAGTAATTGTGGCATTTAAACAGTTTTCCGGAGCTGTACCACTTCCCAGCTCTATAATGGAATCTCCTCTTAAAAGGGGTCAACTTACGGGGGACAAAAGGGGAGTGAAACGTGTGAGTAAAGGGGCAGCCACAATCAACTCAAAAGGAAGGATTGTTCCCTTATCCAGCTTAAATACTCTGAACAAGAAAAGCTCCTCAAATCCAGTATTTCTTATCCCTCTATTTGACTGTGAGTGGCACTGGCACCGAGAAATGGTCCAATGGGGATCTGAGATGTGAGCAGTGCAGATTATCAGTTACAAGATAAACGTTGTGCTTCTTGTGTCTAACCATAGAGGTTCCTTCCTCCATGGTCCGTGAAGTTTTCATGAGTGCACACCTGTGTTTAGACGATTCCTTCTTTTGTGATTCATAATGTACATTTTCCCCCTGTGAACAGAGTAATCAACTGTCAGGCATAAGTTAAGAAGAAAAGCAAATTTGGCTTGCTCCTTGCATTTTCTCATGCTCGGAGAAAAAAAGCTGAGAATTCAGAGGCAGAACAACCCCACATGGCCTGCCTTAGCTGTTGTGTGCATTGTTGCGCAAAGGTTGCCACATCATATTTGCCTGACTCTAGAGTACAATCATACATGTGTGTAGCTCCCCCCCCCCCAGTTTGGAACATTTTAGAGGTCCATAGTTTTGCTATGCACGATGATATGACCTGCTCTTGTGATGAAATTTAGTGGGGTGTCTGGCTGTCTTTTGGACACCCTATTTTAAATTTTGACACCCTGTTTTATCTGTCATTTACATGTAGTGAACAATTCCAGAAAATGTGATCACCTTTTTACCAAATCCTGTCAGTCCCTTGGATCCTGCCTTCTGGATGTGAAACTTAACAGGTTTGGTTGATTCAGTGATCGCTTCAGCTGTTTAGTCAAAAACAAATTAAGGGTAATACTCTGCTATTGTAAGTCTTGAAAGTGTCTGTGACTGATATTTGATTGATGGAAACAGTGGTCTTTCAGGAATCAAAGCAGGCCTGGTCAAAGGCTTTGGTCAAAACAAAGCAATTCCTTCCACAGCTTCACAGCATCTTGATTTTACACAGTCATTGTTTTTGAGATAAACCTGGCCAGGCTGTTCAAGCCCTCAGGTCAAGTTTTGTATAAAATCAGCTTGTGTGTCAGGACTTGGTAATAACAGAACCTGATGTTGATGGAATTGTTAATGTCTGAGGTAATGTCTGGTCCCAGAATGACCTTACGACCCCTAGAACAAATTGTACACAGAATTCTTTTTGCAGTGGTGTATGGATGACCCTTGAGGGGGGGGGGGGGGCCCTGTGTAGTAGACCAGGGACCAGACTAAAGTCATCTGTGAAACACTACTACTATTATTAAACAATTAAGTCCCCTGGCAAGAGTCTGAGGTGTGTCTAGGGGTTGGGTGAAATAAGGTCATGTGACCCTAGTGGGGGGGGGGGGGGTGGGGGGAATCAAACTATAGTATGTTACATTTTGTTCACTGGATTTTGACTAAGATCACTTTTTGAAATCCTTTGAAAAAACTGTGGTAATCTATAGAACTTGATTACATGCAAAGGCTAAATGGGGGCCTTTTCATTCATTTGGCAGGACTCAGTTGCAGGGCATAGATGTTGAAACTTATAATAAGCCAGTGCATATATAATTGTGTGTTAGTTTGTTTAGGGGGAGGGGGTGGTCAGTCTCTGTGTCATTCCTTGTTCCATGGTGGGAAATCCACGTGCAAGGAGTTATAGGAATGTTCAGGATAGTAGTTGTAGTCTATTGCCCAATTTCATAAAGCCTAATCAGCACAAAATCTCGCTTAACACAGACAAATCCTGCTCAGCAGTAACAAGTTACCAGCAGCCAACATTCCATAAAGTTAATACCGTTGCTACCAGTGCTTGCCCATTTCTTGCTCAGCAAAGAAATTATCTGAGCAGCATTTTCTGCTGAGCAGTTTTATGAAACTGTGCCCTGTTCTTCAAGTTGCCATTGTCTTGTTCTTTGTGTTCTTTTTATCTCCGGTAATAGGCTAATGTGCACATGGCTATACTCGTGGGACACTGCCTATTTAGTTGGTGTCTTGCCGAAGCTCGAGTTAGTGTGGGGTGTGGTAGAGATAATGTTCCCTCTAAACACAGGAACAGTGTACTGTATGCTGAATAGCAAAGCACCCCTGTTATCTGTACTTAAACACAGATAAAGTGTTCACATGATTATAAGAAGTATCCATGTGACAGTTAACAGACGTATAATATCACCAGAGAGCAAGCATAATAAGATTGATGTGGCATGACCTGACACTGTAATGTCTTGAGCTATTGTATGTTCTTAGGGGGTTTGTGACGTTGGTGTTTAAATGGCAATAAGTGCACAACCCTGAACCTCACCTTGTTGACTCGGAGTCAACTCTTAACAATTGAACTCAAATCAGAACATAAACAATGTCATGGGTTTTTACAATTGGAGTATACTTGGCACCCTTCCCTACATTTTCAGCATAGTTTCTAAAAGTATTTTCAGAGAAGATTTAGGGCCTAATATTCCTTTCTTTTTTAAGTTAAGGGTGCAGTGACTTTTAAACGTCGGACCAGTAAACTCACAAATTTGTCAAATGGACAAGCTTTTTCTTCAAATTTTTACTTTCAGTCTGATAAAAGAATTTCAATTCTTAACATAGATTGGTTCAATTTTTACTGCAAAAGTCTTTGGTTATTTTCTCACTTTCACAGGTGACTGATGTTGCAAGTATCTTTTGAACGTGACAGTTTGGCCTAGGTTGAAATCAGCATTCTATTGACATAAACCGATATATAACTCTACCTTTAAGGAACTCATTTCAACATTAACTATTAATTGATTACTTAAGACTGATTATCCTGAACTTGCTCCCATGCTTTGAGACAGTATTCCAGTTGCACTGCAACAGTCAAAGACAAAAATGCTAAATCACAGCCAACATTCCCAAATCCTACTTTCCAAGTTAAAAGTGGCCCTGCTACTTCCTAAAGGGAATTGAAATTAATCTTGTCCTTGGACTAGTTTTCTTAATTTGTTCCACACATCGTAAATATTATTCTGCTATTAGGATTGGAAGGCAGTCTGAGGGCAAGGAATTACACTTTAACTTTGCAGCACATACTGAATCAATTAAAGTAATAAAAATGTCTGTCAAAATAGTGTATGACAAAAACAATCCAGATTCCTGCGCAGTTTCTTTGTCTATTCGTCAAGGCGGCAAGTATCAAATTATGGGGTCAGGGTTTCTGTGTTTGTCAGTTATCCATTTTAAATGCTAATGGTTGTGGAATGTCAGAAACTTATTATAAACTTGTAAGTTTTGTTTCACCTTCATGTGTCTGTAGCCCATTGTTGCAGTATCCCTGGATCACAGACAGATAGCCCAAAAACATCTTAAATTTGAAGCCCTCCTTCTTGGTTGATCACTTACTCTATGATCAAAGTTAGCTTTCTTGACAGTCTTTTTTCAAATCTGGATTCTGTCCATGGTCATATGAATAGTCTGGTTCATATTATCCAAGTATCCATGAACCTGATAACCAATACCACTACAGGGAATACTAGACTACTACATCTACTTAGAAATAACATCGTGGCCTCTTGTTTTTATTAAGTGGCAGCCATTTACTGTTCAAGTGTCTAGCAGGCATTCCGTGCATTTTGTAAATACTGTCCTCGTTTTAACTCCCAGTTAATTTCCCTGTGGACCAAAATCATTCTCGGTGTTAAGAGAAGTTCAAGATTGTATTCAAGGGCTTTTTTTCTTCTCTAGACTTCTCCAATGATTTGGGGGGGATTATTAAAGTCCTGCTTATCCGGACCTTGTGAATCTGTATTGCTGGAGACTGCAATCTGCCAGGCATTGTCTGGGGCAAGCACTGTGAACGCAGTTCACCCATCGGCTATCCCTCATTCCTCTCCCCCAAAATGTCAATATTCGCCTTAAGCATCAATGTCGCCTGATCAGATATAAAATGGCCAAAGTACACCCCTCCCATCATGCCACATTCAGACCAATAACCTGTTTAAGCCCGTTTCATACATCCTGTGAATGCAAAGCAAATTGGGCATCACAGGGCTGTTTTCGGAGCGAATGTTTCCCAAGAATTGAACACAGTTCAACTAGTGCTGTATTCGTTGCGAATTTGTGACGTCAAAATCCATCGCATTCACCAGAAGTATGATGAAACGGGCTTTATTATTATGCCCTGAGGTTGGGAATTTTAAGAGTACATAGTCGACTTCATCTCTCTTTAAAACCCGTCCTCCCTGACCTGTCTGCCCCCCTCCCCATCCCCCCTGTCTGTTGACCTGAGTACCTACGTCAGGAGATCTTAATCTTCAAGATGCAGACTCCTTCCTAACACATCGCTATTGCCCCATGATGAGGCATACTTGCTCTAGATCTGAAGGTACATGTACCCCCCCCCCATGTATTTTGGCATTTATGTTGAATCACCAGTTACCTTTTGAGGTTCCAGTTTTCAAAGTCCAAATTATCCAACTGTGCAACTGTACAAACAGTAACATATTTAAAAAAAGAAAAAACGTAGCTTTAAAGTCATATGTCCCCCAAAACCCAGAAAAGCAAGTGATCCCACTTGTCTGCATAATAAGTTTCCTGTCATTTCACCTGTATAAGCTTTACTAATGGGGAACCATTGCAGCAGACAAGCCCATCCTCCTCCCCAGGGGAGAACCTAAAGCGAGGTCATGTGTGTGATTACTCTACCTGGGAAGGAACGCATATTTAGAGGCACAAAAAGGACCAATTATGCTGGCCTAATGACCATAAGTAATGTAACTTACTCAGAGCTGAATACACATTTTGTTAAAACTCTTGAGGTTGATCAGAAATGGACAAAAAAGGGTAAGCGAAAAAACTGAAATCTAAAGAGGCAACTGACTTCTTATTGATATATAGTTTCTTCCTGAGTAAGTAAATTTGTCAAGAAAAATCCTCTGGAAAGATGATCTCCATTTTGTTCCCTACTCATGTGAACAAGAAGCTAGTGGTATATAAAGTGAACTACAGCTAGAGTTCATAAATTTTAAGCAGGGGGCATGTTAATAAGTGGCTTATGAACCCTGGATTTGAAAGACTTGGTGATTGGGCTTTGAAGGACAGATTCAGGTAGTGAATTTTTAAACCACAAAATGCTGTATAATCCTTGACATTATTTTTAGTGATAGTATATTTAAAGTAGGATTGTATTAGCAACTTGTGAATGTTGTTGTAGTTGTTCGAGAATGTCTTGGAACCCTTTTATTAATTCCCACTCCCAACTTTTGTTTAAGTAACTTTGCCTGTAACTCAAAATTTTTTGCTGTTAAAAAAATGCTTTAAAGCACCACATGCTGCTTAAAAATGAGTGACTGCAGTTTTTCCAATGTTCACTGTACAAGAACAAGATCACTATAGTAGAATAATTGCTGTGACGTATCTTTAAGAGATTTACGAACATCCAAAGCCCGCTTTAAGTTTTCCCACAGACAACTATTTCCCGAGTATAAGTCGCTTTAATGCCTAGCGTCTGATCTGTAGCTTAACATTCTCTTTTCTGATCTGATTAGACTCAAAGGAGCTATTGATCAACCTAGCGAAGAAGATCAACCCGTTGCGATGTAATCGCACAAATTGATCACCACCAGATTTTTTTCCAATCGTTAGAGAGAAGTCTCAAGTCTTTCTAATCTTGAAGGAGAGATTAACTTTCTTTTCCTCTTGTGCCGTACCTCTTGAATGTATCCACTATGTCCTGCTCTCGTATTGATGGATTTACCCAGACTAAAATCATTGGAGCCGTTATTTGCGGGGCTGGTGTTTTTCATGACATCCGAGTGACAGATATTCAGTAAGACACAAGAACTTTGTGGGACGATGTACTCAAGACACCCTGGGGTTATTGATTTTCAAATTGGACACCTAAATATAAATTGATAACCAGTGCTTTAATACTCTCTGTTGTACTCTTCATACTCTATAGTATACTTTGTACATCAACCAACATTATAAATTTGTTAACCTAACTGATATTGTGTATGCCGTGGATACTAAGCTTGGGCGATATCATGATATTATCGAATATTGCGATATTAATTTGGACACGATTTCGATATCGGATGGATTTGGTTTTAATCGAAATATCGATATATCGCGATATATATCGCGATATATCGCTATATCGATTAAATATCGCGATGTATTTGCTAGCTGAGACATCTTGCACCCCATAGGTTTGGAGTAAAACCAGAAGAATAGGTCATTAGAACACCTCTCTTATGCTAGGACTGTCTCTTCTACAACTTTTACTTGGAGTTTTAAGACTGATGATGTCAAATTTCATTAATCGCGATTATATCGAACATCGCGAAATATTGTCGGCGATATATCGTGAATAAAATAAATCGATATCGCCCAAGCTTAGTGGATACCCAGCCCATGTTAGTTTTTAATGCACACACTTAATCTAAAATGTGTGATTGTTCCTCACCATCTTGACAATCGCCCCCAAACTTGGCGCAAAGACAGAGATGCCCAAACTAAAGTGGAACTCCTTCAAGGGAGATTTTACTCATTGTTGTACCCGCAAGTTTACTTTTCATATTTATGTTTATAGTTACTCTTAAAGTGGAACTGGAACCAACTTGAGTGTTACAGTGTGGGCAGCCCAACCTTGGAATCACCTTGCACTGACTGGGTGGTGATAGAGATAACAAAAACCAGTATGGATGGGTTGTACATTGAATGTGCATATAGAGCAATAAACTAGATTATTGTTCTGTGATTACTACATGGTCGTCATTATTGATGATGTACAGTCTCAAGGTTTTCTTATTTTCAAACTTCGGCTCAGGCTCCCACTCCTTCTTTGCTCTGGTTCTGGGCTCCTATCCATTTGATAATTGCATTAAAACACCTTGCATAAATGTAGGCCCTTCACTGTTCAAAAAGTGATGTTTGAGGCAGGCCAGAGCCCAACTATCCTCACAAAAAAACAGCAGCCCGGGCCCAGATGGCTTCATTTGTACACTCAAATACACTGTAGTTGGGCCAACCCAACTGTTATTGGTGAAACACTTGAGTTGGGACCAGTCGCAAATAAAGTTGGGAACATTTTTTAGTTTGGACGAAACATGTTCGTTCAAAGTATAGTTTGGCCTAAAATGTATGCAGGGAGTTCAGACTGGCTCCACTGGTACCGCTGTAGTAGTTGGGCCACCCCAACTGTTGAACACTGAAGTTGGAACCAGTTGTTTCGGATGATTTGGGAAGGAACATCATTCAAACTGTGCAGTTTTGCTGTCCCAACAAGTACTGGGACAGACAGCACTTGATAGATAGAAAAAGTATCCTAAACTTGGGACAGGCCCAACTGCAGTTGCTCAAGTTTGGGTGCAAACCTTGCAACAATAACACAAACTGTGTCTGTAGGTGAGAAATGCAAGTTTGTGTTTGTTTGTATTGAGCCATGCGTTGTCAGAATCTACAAGTCCCAGGGTCAGAAGTTACAACCTATGTAAGGTCTGTTTGCACTGGGTGCAATTGAAGGCAAACTTTGATGTCCAATGGCTGCCTGTTTTTTGCATTGGTCTCGTTTTGTAAAGGCATATTAAACATTTTTATGTGCCTGATATGTCTGTCTGAGCCTTCTACAAAAATCCACTTTGAAGTAATCTTTTTGTTAGATTCGATGAATTAAACATTTTCTATTTACAAACAGACTCTTAATTTCGGTCAAAACACAAGTCTTAATGCTAGTGGTTTATGTTCAAAAATTGGATTTTAGCATTCTGGAGAAGGCTCGTGTTTAAAGTTTTGCATTTGGAAAGGGACCAATGCCCAATTTCACAAAGCCTGTCTTAACCTTCCTCCATGCTGTAAGCAAGCAACTTACTAAGCACAACAAAGTTTTGCCTATCAAAAAAAAAGGTTACCAACCAAAATACATTGATGTAACAGTAACCATTGGTGCTACTGGCACCCACTCATTTCTTGCTTAGCCAAGAAATTAGCTTAATTGAAATAGAGACTAGACTATTTAGTTCCCTCAGCTTCATTTTTATACATTACATTATATTGGATAAAATACAAGATGGCTGCCTCTTGATTGATTGGTACGTGCTGGGTATGAAGACCTTCAGCTAATGTAACGAATAATTGGAAGTGAATTCTTTTGTCAGTCATCTTTATTTAACACTGAAGGTTATAACTGTGTGGTACTTGAAACCAAGTCTATTAAAAGTACTCCCAAAAATGCTTTTCATTTGCACACCTCAATGGAAGTAAAACCTTGGATATTTATGGAGGGACATAGAGCTTTAATTTTCCATTCATAGAAATTGTATCAATTAAAGGGAAGGACTTTCAAGTGATAGTTCTCTTTCAGTGGAGTACAAAAGATCAGTTGGACTATTTTCTCTTTATTATACAAAAATTAGCTCACAATTATTAAAATGACCATTAGTTGGGATCGACCAATAATCTACTGATTCATCAATGTGATGTGGACTAGCGAGGGCCCAATTTCATAGAGCTGCTTAAACACAAAATTTTGCTTATTAAGCAAAAAAATCCTTGCTTAGTAAAATCAGATTACCGGCCAAGACTCCACTCAATTGTTATGCTAAGTAAACAACAGCTAAATACCAGTCACAAGCAATGTATATGGCATGAGATTTTGGCCAGTAACATGTGTAAAACAAGCGAGCTATTTTCGTGCTTAAGCAAGTTTTTTGCTTAAGCAGCTCTATGAAATTGGCCCCAGGTCACTGCAGACCTATAGGCCCAATTTAATAAAACCTGTAAGCATAAAAACTTGCTCATCACAGAAAAATGTTTGCTTAAACAGAAACTGTTACCAGCCATAATTCTAAAGTTAGCATTGTTGCAACTGGTGCCCCTCTCATTTTTTACTTAACAAAGAAATTTGCTAAGCAGTAATTTCTGCTTAACAGCTTTATGAAGCTGGGCCTTGTTTAACGCAGGAAGTTATTTGACCGGAAGTTTCATTTGCACCCCTCTGGTTTTTTTCTTCTTCAAATCAGGATGTAGGTTTAGTAAAGGTTGTTTTATTTGTTTAAGTTTATTCTTTGTACTGCTAGTAGAGACCAGTTCTATTGAAATATGAAACGGGGGCATCAAGTCACAGCTGAAGGTATTCTTTATAGTTACATCCTGTAGGAATGAAAGAAGTAAAAAAAGGAATCCATGAAGCGTTTTTTAGTAGTGTTTAGGGATTCATGGGAACTTGTGGGTGATGCTTTAGCTTGAACAGAAAGTTCTCTGTCTGTGATGTTATGGTTCACCTAATAAGTTGATGATCATTTTGTGTGTTATTTAATAGAATAGGTCTGAACAGTGTTCCATTGGTTTTCTTTGTTTTTGACAATGAATCTGCTTGGTTTGGTTGTGATTGGCGCATATAACACCACCCCCCCCCCCCAAAAAAAAAAAAAAAAAAATGTGAACAAATACTTGTGAACACAAAATGTGAAAGCGATTATCTAGGAAGCAGGACTAGTTGGACCATGGTTGGAGAGAATTCGGACTGGTCCTCGACTCCTCAGGTGTCTTAACTGGTAACTGGCTTAACGCTGGAATGGTAGCAAAGGGTATGAGCACATGGAGACTTGATTGATATAATGAATGATACTGTGCACTAAACATGGCCCCTGTATGTCTATTCTAAGCAATAATATGATCATTTAAGTCTATTCTGAAACTTTAGGCAAATAAAGATTGTGAGTGAAGTATGTCTCTATCTAATTCTAATGGTACGTGTGCAAACAATGTTGGGAAAGAGGCTATGCTAAGTTTGATAATGTCATGCGTTGTGCTTACTGTACACATTATCTTTACCATACTGCGTTGTCAAATAGGTCTACAGTTACACATGATTTCACTTGGAAAACTTGAACAGTTAGGTTCTGTTTGTGTGTGTGTTATGTTTTTTTTCTTTCTTTGAAGTCTATACTGTTGCTTGTGATACTTTGATCGTTATAAATTATCCTTTTGTAGTACATATTTTAGAAACTCGAGAGTAAATTATTTAAATTGTTTATTAATGGTATGTTTTTAAACCTTAGCTTTGGAACAGTCTCTGTCAGCAAATTGACAACCTTTTTGATGTCCTTACAGAGCTCTTCACAGCGAGATAGATCTCACTTGGGAATGAGGATGACAATAAAGTTTACCAGAACGCATCCACTTTGTTTCTCTCTCAGTATTCTGAGGCTGGAAGCAAATGGGATAGTCAGACCTCTCTCTTTGTGCCGTGAAAATAAATTGTTGCGGTACATACATGTAGGGGACAAACGACATGACTAAAAAGATAATACCAAAGTGCTGGTAATAAAAGTCTATTGTATGTTTTAAAGATAGCGTTACACGCCATTGAATTCTAGCGTTTACACCCATTGAAACTCTTTACCTATTGCATGCCTATTGGAACTGCTATCAGTGCGGCTAGCTTTTACACCCATTCAAACTCTTTACCTATTGCATGCCTATTGGAACTTCTATCAGTGCAGCTAGCTTTTACACCCATTCAAATCCTTTACCTATTGCATGCCTATTGGAACTGCTATCAGTGCGGCTAGCTTTTACACCCATTCAAACTCTTTACCTATTGGAACTGCTATCAGTGCGGCTAGCTTTTATACCCATTCAAACTCTTTACCTATTGGAACTGCTATCAGTGCGGCTAGCTTTTACACCCATTCAAACTCTTTACCTATTGGAACTGCTATCAGTGTGGCTAGCTTTTACACCCATTCAAACTCTTTACCTATTGGAACTGCTATCAGTGCGGCCAGACCAATTCAAACTATTTATGTATTGAATACACAGGAGGGCTACATCCACCCCATGTGATTAAACACACTTCTAATTGGTTAACACGAATGATTAATTGTTGGCCCTTATATTTGCACATCCGTTGATAACGGTATAATTAAAACCGCTTTGTCAACTCTGGTCAACTTCACCCAGCAAAAAAAGTCTTTACTTAAGTCAACCAGACTCGGATTGCATTGTTAAAGGCAGTGGACACTATTGGTAAATTACTCAAAATAATTGTTAGCATGAAAACTTACTTGGTAATGAGCAATGGAGAGCTGTTGATAGTATAAAACATTGTGAAGAGAAAGAGGTTATTTTGCCCTCAAATATTAAAAGACTTCAGGCCTGCCCTGGCTGAATCCTTTAATTCGGCATCTGGAAACACACAAATTTGTGAAACAATGTTACTGGCTGGGTTATGGCTGGATTGCCCGCTAACTGTGTGTTAGAATATAGGACCTCCATGGCAACACCCTTGGAAACAGTCGTAGCTATAACCGTAGCTGCCATGCGGCCATGCAACCTGTTTTCAAATAATGAAAAATGTCAACCCTTATCTTTCCTGTGACTCATGAACTTCAACAAAAAATGTTGCCGGAAGGTTATGATCATTTAAACAAAAAGACATCCACTCCTCTTTTGTTATCATGTGTGCATTTCAGTTAGGCTTGTTTAAATTGTATTTGTCTGAAAATAACAGAGTGAATTTTGAGTGTTACTGTTATGAACCCTTGTTGTTTGTGTTGATTAGACTTTTACCCTGTGGCATTACAGCCAGTCTAATTATTTCATGTATTTGGCCCCAGTATAATTACCTAAAGGGCAACTTTGGAAGCAGGTGGATCACTATGTACTGTAATTGATTGAGGTTTCACTGTTTTGTTGTTCAACTGTTTCATGTTCAATCTGGTTAGGCCAAATAAAAATAAAAACATGTTTGGCATCGCCACCCGCTTACTTTTTAGAGGCCATCCCCTGTTTAGAATTTTTTTTAACTACAATTTTTTTGTTAACAAACAGATTCTCGAAAAATAAAAGCCCAGTCTGTTGTCTTAAAAAATGCGTCGGGCGGACATTTGGAAAAAAGAAAAGAAAAAAAAAGGCCCTCTCCCGTTTTTTTTTTAAAAAGGGAGGACGCCAGACATAATTTTTTGGGTTGGCCCTTTAAATATATGTCAACCATTCTCTGCACCTGTTCAAAATTCCTTCTTCAAAACATACCTTAACGAGGTGGGATTACGTTGGGCCATGAGTTTGATTTACTCAGGAGCAGTTTTGTGTCTACATTTTAGGGGAAGTACTGCTAAATTTATTTTTAGTGACTTAAAGGCAGTGGACACTATTGGTGATTGTCAAAGACTAGCCTTCACAGTTGGTGTATCTCAACATATGCCTACAATAACAAACCTGTGAAGATTTAACTTGCGAGATAATAATGAAAGAAAAAACACCATTGTCACACGAAGTTGTGTGCATTTAGATGGTTGATTTCGAGACCTCAAGTTCTAAACCTGAGGTCTCAAAATCAAATTTGTGGAAAATTACTTCTTTCTTGAAAACTATGGCACTTCAGAGGGAGCCGCTTCTCACATTGTTTTCTACCGTCAACCTCTCCTCATTACTCGTCACCAAGAAAGGTTTTATGCTAATAATTATTTTGAGTAATTAACAATAGTGTCCACTGCCTATAAAGGCTTGATAAAACATGTAAATTTAAAAGACTGTTATTTTTAATTAATTATGGGTTTGAACATGCAACCTCTGGATGTAAGTGTCCGGCGCTCTACCAACTGAGCTCTCTAGCCATATTGGCACTCTCTCTTTTTTGTCAAGGGTTGCCAGTCAGAAGCCATACAACCTGTAACTGTCTTTGAGGGATCACACCCAATTTTACAATCAAACCTTGGAAGCAGCAGCAGAGGGAATTTCAGGTTCTTTTACATGATTTTGGTACGATTTTAAAAAATATTAATGTCCTGTTATGCTAGCTCAGATGTTGGGAATTACTCTTCTAATTGTCCATCTTCTATTGGAAGATCAATCAAGCGCACATCTCCCACAGTTTTGGTAATTCGAGGATGAGAAGTTAAAAAAAATCCCTCAATTTACCCCAGGAATGATCTTAAATAAGAAACAACAAATTGTGAGTTAGGCTGTTTGCCAATTTAGTACACACAGCATTCTGTAATTGGTTCAGGGACATTGTAAGTAATGAGCCTTGAATCAAGGCTGCACATAACATTGCTGGAGTGTCAGTGAAGCCCCTGCAAGGGTCAACCCCCCCTTCCCCACCGAGATAACAAACCAGTGTCTGTATCATAAGGAAAGAATAACAACAGGTTTATGACCTGTAGATGGATTTATTGTTGATGGTCTTACTCAGTGGAGATAGATTGTAATTGTAAACAAGTTGTTTGTCTCACTTCCTTTGTGATGAAGTGGAATCTACTTTTGTTGTCTCCTTGCAGGATTAACCTGTGTAATTGCTACACTTATTTTGTGTGTGTCTGTTTTTTTTTATTACATTATGGGGGGTCTGGAATGTCACCCAGGGAAAATCATGTCTTGTGTGTGAGATAAAAGGAAAGTTGTTAAGTCATAAAAACCTTTTTGGGGTATAAAAAAAGAAGTGATACTCTCTTTTGAGCTGTTTACTAAGCAGTCATTCTGTTGATTGAGAGACGGTGATTAAAGTTTTTGTAAATAGGATTCTACAGGTTTTTTTGTGTGCAACAAAATGGTGGAATTTGAATTAAGGTTGTTGTCAATTCATTATTGGAGTCTGTTCTTTTGATATCTACTGACCTGTGGAAAAGGAAATCACTCGGCTGAGAAATGTTAGATTTCAGTCGATGAAAGGCAAAGCAAGGGAATTATAAAGAATGATTTGCTTTAATGCATCTGGAATTTAATGGGAAACGTACTCGGCTTCTATAACTCATTGTTATAAATTCACCTTGATAGTGGTGGCTATTTTTACCGATAAAGCATGTGAGGTTTTGTACAGATATACTCAAAGTTGCAAACTCTCCCTGGTTCTGCAGAAAGTTCCCTGAAAATAAATCGTTTCATATTCTGAAGGATTTGAAATTTTCTCTTATTATGGGAATTTTGTCTCTTGTTATGTTGAATGTAATTCGAAACATCTCCTTGCTTGTTGTAAAAAATCTCCCTGATTACAAGATGCAAATGTTGGCCGGTCATACACGTGTAGGTCATATAAACTTGTTTCAGTAAATTGAATTTTGTCTTGGGTTAAGCATGGAGGAAGGGGATTTGAAGTACTGAGGTTGATGTACTTTGTAAGAAGAGCTTGTCTCGTAGGTGCAGGATGCATGATAATGAGTCACAAGTTTGGTGGAAAGTGGGACAGATTTGTCTAGGGAATCCTGACTTGATGTTTTTTTGTGTACGGTCAAGGAGGCTATAATACATGGGCTCAATTTCATGAAGCCTATCTTATAAGCACAAAAACTTGCTAAGCACAGGCAAGTATTGCTTAAAAGAAACAGGTAACCAGCTAAAATTTTATTAAGTTTTTACATTGTTTTGACTGGTGTCCCACTAGCAAAGAAAATTTGTCAAGAGGTATTTTTTGCTTTAACTGCTTTATGAAATTGGTCCCTGTCTATTTGTATCGGTACAGAAAAACATTCCATTTGATTGCTCATCGAAGGTGGAAGAGAATGATAATGAAAGGAAAAAACCTTTATTGTCCACAGCTTTGTGTGCTTTCAGATGCATAATAAAAGGCATGCCCTAAAAAAATGAGTGAGAAATCATCTATTTCTGGAAAACAATGCAACTTCAGCTCTAGGGATCCGTTTCTCACAATGTCTTATACTATCAACAGCTCTCCATTGCTCGTTACCAGAAGTTTTTATTCTTACAGTTATTTCGAGTAATTACCAAAGGTGTCCAGTGCCTTTAAAGGCAGTGGACACTATTGGTAATTACTCAAAATAATTATTAGCATAAAACCTTATGGTAACGAGTAATAGGTAGCCGTTGATAGTATAAAACACTGTGAGAAATGGCTCCCCCTGAATTAACATAGTTTACGAGAAAGAAGTAATTTTCAACAAATTTGATTTCGTGACCTCAGATTTAGATTTTGAGGTCTCGAAATCAAGCATCTGAAAGCACACAACTTTGTGTGACAAGGGTGTTTTTTCTTTCATTATTATCTTGCAACTTCGACGACCGATTGAGCTCAGACTTTCACAGGGTGGTTATTTATGTTGAGATACACTAAGTGAGAATACTGGTCTTTGACAATTACCAAAGGTGTCCAGTGCCTTTAAAAACTCAGCCACACATACCGATCCCTCTGAGGGCCCACGTATCCCAAAACCCCCAAGGTACCTACTACGGGTGGCACCTAGTCAACAGAACCCTGACCCTACAATGTTGATACTGCACCTTTGTGGAAACATTACTTTGTGTGATCTACACACTGCACATTCTTCTTTAGAACCCTACTCTAAAATCTTGTGGGTTTTTCAGAGTGGGATGCATTTACTTTGTACTTGATGGCTTGATTCAGCTAAATGGAGGCAGGTGTATTTATACAAGGGTCCTGCTGAAGGCTTGAGGTTATGCCCACATTATTTATTTTTCATCGACTGTAATTGTTGGTTTTAAGAAACGAGGAAGACAATTTTGTTGCAAGTTGCGAAATCTGTCATCATGTCCAGAGGTTATGATTCTGCAGGTGGTGACACTTCTCTGTTTAAAAAGTCTTTTGTTGGTGGAATCATAGAGCAAGGACCAGACATTGAAAATCCTTGCTAGAGGGTCGCAGTTTTTACTCTGAACAAGACAAACTGCAGCTACTGCTACACCTATGGCTACAGCTGTATCTTCATATATGAATGTTTTGTTTAGAAGTATAGAAGGTCATTAGAACAGACATAATGTTAATTTTTTGGTTTTTACCCATAAGGTCATGGGTTCGATTCCCACCCGAGTTAGATGCCTGTGATTTTTTTCACGGGACTCGGGAAAGTACTGAGTATACAGTGCTACACACATCGGTGTATATGGGTAAAAAAAAAAAACTAATATTCTTTATCCCCGATGCAAATTTAACATCTATTAAGACATAATGTTCTTGCTACTTCAGTTTGGTTTCTGATTTTTCGGCCCTCGTTGTGATTAAATATCCTGAAAAGTCTAATAAAGCATACACAATGTGTACATGTAGGTCAGTCTTTATACTTTAAACAAATATCAATAATTGTACTTTCTCTAGGGACAAAATATCATGTCGGTTAAAAACACCCTTACCAACAGTTCGTAGCCAGAGCCATAGCCGCTTATTTGGATACAGCCTTGTTGTCATTAGGTCATTTCCTAAGGATATTTATACAGCCCAAATCCAATACCCCTATCACCCTCCTCCATTCCTGTTAGACATGACGATATGATCATGATCTGGCATGGCCAAATAAATAACCTCTCACATGCCATGCAGGAGAAGGAATGTAAAAAAAAAATCTCTCTCTGTGGCTCTGTTTATGTGAAAGGGAATTAAATCACTGATTGAAGTAATTGATTGAGAAGGCTGTCTCTAATCCAGGCATGATACTTCCATGCTAATAATTTCTCACTAAATTGTTTGAATTAAATTTTAAGACCTCAGCTGAGGTCTCGTTTCCAAGCATCTGTAAGCTCACAACTTGTGTGCAAGGGTGTTTTTTCTTTTATTATTTTCTCTCAACTTAGACGACCAATTGAGTTCAAATTTTCGCAGGTTTGCTACTTTGTGCATTTGTTGAGACATGGTTGAGAAGACTGGTCTTTGACAATTACCAAAGGTGTCCAGTGCCTTTTAAAGGTATCAGAGGGACAGTGCTTTTTATTTCAAATATCTATGTCTGATTAAGATATTCATTTTCTTTGAAACTTTTTTTATTTTTTTTTGAAGACAACCAGCATATAGGTTGAAACTTTGAGATGTTACACCACAAGATCTGTTATTAGAACCATCACAATTGAATGCTTGTTTACTTTTAAAGAAGTTTGTTGAATACTTTTGAAGTCAGAATAGAAGCAATGATGACCACCTCTTAAAGATTTCCGCCTAATTGTTATCATCTTAAGATGGGAGGAAGTTACGACTTAAGAGATTGAATCCCAGATGAGGTCGACATCCTCACACTAAGAGGGGAATCACCTCTTGTTCCTTTTGTCTGACCCTTCCTTTTGTGGCTGTCTATACAGTGTTAAAGGAACACGTTGCCTTGGATCGGTCGAGTTGGTCTTTGAACAGCGTATATAACTGTTTGTTATAGAATGCCCAGGATAGAAAGATGTTTTAAAAGTAGAATGCAATGATCCACACACATTTGCCTCGAAATTGCACGGTTTTCCTTTTACCTCGTCGACAAACACGGTCGGCCATTTATCCATTAAATGGTCGACCGTGATAGTTCGCAAAGTAAAAGGAAAACCACGCAATTTCGAGGCAAATATGTGTGGATCATTGTATTTTACTTTTAAAACATCTTTCCAATCATATGCATTTTGTAACAAATGGTTACAAACGCTTTTCAAAGACCAACTCGACCGATCCAAGGCAACGTAACGTGTTCCTGTAATGTATCGGGCCAACCAGTTCTATAAAGAAGAAAACAACTTGGAGGCTGTTACAAGAAGATTTAACAACTACTTCAAGAAAAACAACTCTTTTCAACTTCTGATCATTGGATGAACTTTTAGAGGTTGTTTTTTTCATGCTTAAGACAGAAAGGCAAGGTCGAAATTTAAATCACATTGAACATTTTTGGAATTGCTACGGGAATGAGTATTACAATTAAATTGAAATAAATTAATCCGGTATTCAAATTTTCCCTGAATCAATTCCAAGCCATTGTGTCTGTCTCTACTATAGCCGCGCCTGGTTGGTTTAATAAGAACTCTAGACACAATGAATACAGATAAATGAAATTGTTACATTTAACTTGCCCATGATTAATCTTAATTTGTACAGAATCGTTTGTATTCAGATTCAGAGTAAATACTTTTGTTCTGGCAGGAAGGGCAAACATTCCTTCGAAAATCCTATCAACCTTCAATTTCAAAGTAGGAATGGAATCTTCACAATTTGCACAATGACTGAAATTCCTGTCTGGTGTCTTAAAAGTTGTTTGTTTCTCCCATCTGTGGTTAGTTTAATGCTCATTTCATTTACGTTTTACCCAGATCATTCACAGAAACTTATTCAACTCAACCACAAGGCTTCTCAGTACGAGAGTACATTGACCTTTTTTAACCTTCATAAGACTTGGTGTTACTTCAGGTCAAAACAATTCAACATCAAACAATAGATGTATCCTGCCTCTGTCGTAATCAATAACAACATCGGGGCAGTACTAAAAAGCAAGACACATTATCAATAAAATTGAAATTTTTTAAATAATGAAAATGACCGTCTGGAAGTCTTCTTAGTGAAAGTTTTAAAAACAGCATACTCCCTAGCTCGGAAGTAAAATCAAATGTCAACAACAAGATCATAATAGAAATAGTCGCATCTAAAAAAAATAATGAATGGTTGTCATCTTTCAACAAGTCTGGAAACAGTACTCTAAAAATGACAGCTTATTTATAGCTTATTTATAGTTAGATTTAAAACAAAATTGTGAAGAAAAAAAATGAAAAAGACTCCTATTTCAGTGCAACCTCCTGCAATGTAGCGCTGTCAGTAGAAATCCCAACGATTGTGTCATTGTGTGAAGTGTCAAGAGACAAGAACCTTCCCTTCTCTGTGGCGGTAAAAGTCCCGGAAGTGACTCATCCATTGGAATCCACAGGAGTCTACTACTACCAGAACAAAGGAGTACTATAAATAGACAGACTGACAGTCAAGTGTCAATTACCTAATAAAGATTGTGTGGTTTACCTGTAGAGACAACTTGTAATCAATCAAATTACTTGCCATTCAGCACCCAAAGACAATGTATACTTGAAGTTAAGTAGAGAACTATCTTTACTGTAGGACCCCATTCACTGGATCAAGACAGGTGGATCAGACGGGATCTGATCCTGTAATGTAGATTAACAGCTTGTGTCAACACAAAAGTTGTGTCAACACAAAAGCAGGATTGGACCCGTTAAATTTTAATCCACCTTTTGAGGAGGGAAACCCAGCATGCAAACTAGATTAGTTTGGAGGATTAGATTAGACACGACAATTCAATGTGATCATTTCCAGTTTGCTAGGAATTGCAGGGTTTTTGCTTTTTTGTGTGTGACACTGCTGTGATCCAAAGTGGTAATGGCATCGGAGCTGGATCAAGCACTGGTAGTTGTTCAATGCATAGGCCTACTTTGCCATGTACTCGTACTATAATCTTAATAATGACATTCCTTCATAGCATTATCAGAGACAATTTCTGTAATTTGATTGAAATTTCACCCTGTTAAAGCTTTCATGATTTATTTTGCTGATTTTGAAACTCGAACCTTAGACTATTTCAGGAGATAAGTTACCTCTCCTTTCAGAGTAGGCATGGAGAAGCTCATTATTTTTGACAATATTAGGGTAACTTCTAATTTATTACTTTGCATTGGATTGATGGAATTGAATGGCATACCCTAGTGAGGTTTTATGGTCTTATTTGGCCTTGATGACCAGTCAGGACTGGGAGTTCTCATTTTGTTTATTTGTATAAGCATGGTCTCTTTTATGACTCCATGGTATAAATGCCTGTGTTCAAACCCTGCAGTTTCTCAAATGATGAATACAAAATCAAAAATGTTTTGGGTAAAAATCAACTAAAATGGTTAAATTGGTTTAAGTGTGCTTTTTAGCTTCAGCTTTTTCGAAAATTAAAATAAACTTCAAATTTTCACAGTGAGACTGTAGCGTTTTTATTTTAAAGTAGGTGTCGCCAAAAGTCTTTATTTTGGCCTGTTGGTTTGTTTGTTTGTTTGTTTTTGATTTTGTTTGTCTTTTTTGCTCTGCTAATTTGTTCTGACCATTGTGTATTATTAGAAAGTGAGTATTATACACGAAAGGGCAGGAATTGAGAGAAAAATAAGCAATAATGTAAGATTGAAACCACAAGAAATGTGTTTCCCATGTGCAATGACCACCGCTCAGCGTGCAATCTGTGCGAAACGGCTGCGCAACACGTACATGAGAGCATATGGTAGCAAACAGTATTCTTTATCCATTAGTTGTTGCAGTTACAGATGGTAGAAATATGGGGGTACAAGTCAAATCTGGATTTATTACTTATTTTTTAATTTTTTTTTTTAAGATGGAGGTTTCTTTTCCTTAATTTGTTAACCCTTTTTTTTGTTTAAACTTTTGTATTATTCTGTTTTACTACAAATTTTGTTGCTTTATGATGTTTGAGTTTTGAATTTTTGTCATTCCTGTTTGAGTGTAATCATCTAAAGAAAGCTAATAGATCATTGAAAAGATTTACTTAGTACTTGGTTATTGAAATTCATAACAATTTCTAGACACCCCTTGCCAGCACGGAACCCACCTCCGCATAGTGAGTGTATGAGGAGGGGTCAGTCCATTCTTTTGTACACTTTTACTCCCAAAATGGGGACAGTTAAAGTGCTTATAAGTGTGTTGCACGTTGGGGTCAATATGAACAACCTGTCAATATTTGGATGAACAAACCAACAGGGTTGAATATGATACCCTTACATCACTCATGAAAATATACATTCCACCCTTGAAGAGTTTCCGGAGTCAAGATTTAAGATCCATAATCCTTGGTAAAGCGGTCCATTTGACAGCTTCCTTGTGTGAAGTTGCTGACAGTTCAAGGCAAGGTAACATTTGTTGGTCTTTCTCCCCATCCTTCATTCAGCCTCAGGGAAACATCTTGGTGGTATTGAATGTTTTTGATCAATCAACAATAAAAACTTAAGCCTTGACATATTTGTCTCAATTGCAGTTTCTTGATCATGGTTATTGATGTTCTTGTAATTATTTCTGACATTTAACATTCATTACAATATATTTGTGGGAGGGTCACCAAGGATAATATCTTGTAACTGTCTGAGGATGACCTTTCTCGAGAAGTTGTGAGGTGATTTCCTGCAGAACATGTGTATTTTTATCAAGAGATTGTTCACTTTTACTTTAAAGGCTACACAACACTTTTGGTAATTACTCATAGTAATTGTAAGCACAAAAGCTTAGTTCGTTACGAGCAATGAAGAGCTGTTGATAGTATAAAACATTGTGAGAATTGGCTTCCTCTGAAGTAACACTCACTGATTAAAAGACCTCAGGCCTGAAGCCTTTTTTAGGCATCTGAAAGCACCCAAATTTTTGCAACTAGTGTGTTTTTTCTTTCATTGTTCTCTTGCATTTGCAACTTTTTAACAATGTAAAAGATTCTTGCCTGTATTCCAAGAGTAAATGTGATATGTTTTTGTTGAACAGTAAAAATAATAATAAAGAGATATTTATAAAGCGCAAAAACAACAGCAGAAAGAATACGCCTCAAGGCGCTGGAAAAGAACAATAATAAAAATGAAAATGAAACTTGAATGAAACTTAACTCATCCAGTTCAGTATGATCTATGGATACGCAACATTCAACCCACATTTAACTCCTGACTGTTGTGACAGGTGATAAAGTCGTAGCATTGTTAAAGTTGATTGAACTGATGTGTTGTTGATTATTGTGATGATCAGTTGTGCCAGGTTTCTTTTGGATGTCTTCCAAAATGTGACGAAGGAGACTTGAAGGGTGAATGAACAGTTTGCAGGATTCAAGGGAACCCAATTCTTGCCTTTGTTTCTCAAGCCTTGTGAGAGCATGAGAAAGTGAAAGACTGTGTAAACCAAAATATCATCTTAAGTCCAATCATGGAGGAGTAGGTCCCATACAGCTGATTTCACAGTGACTAGAATACACATTGTCTAAGTACTGAATCACAATTTCTTGATTTGTGCAATTCATTACATACATGAAATGAGGAGAGTAAATTGATTAAACCTCCAACCAAACTACGAAACCCTTTATTCAATTCTAAACATATCTTATCCTCTATTATGGTTTGTTTGAAGGGACTACCGAAGACTTTAATCTTTTTGGGCACATTGTCAAGATCAAGTAACAACATAATAATCCAATCTGTATTTTCTTATTGCCCAATATTGCTAAAAAAGCTTTCGCTTAGACACGCACTGACTAAATATTGACATGTAGCCTAAAGATGTAATACAACCTGTAGGCTTGCCCCAAACAAAGACAGTTCAAAAAGTGCATGAAATGTGTTTTCTCTTTGTCCCCCATGAGAAAAACAACTCAATTTTGTCATTGTTTGCGGACTTTGTGGTTTTCCACTAGCTTAAAGAGACTCCATACTCTCCTCAAACCACAGACATACCACAGCTTAAGTGCTGCTGGCCATTTCAGGGGCAAGTGTTTTCAATCTTTTAAGGCAGAAGGGTTTGTTAAAAGGAGATTTGACCGAGTTGAATTCGATCAGTAACTGTAGTGTAAAAGAGAATAAGTTTGAGGGAGTTGTATTATTTGAGTCGCTGTCTGTCAAATTAGTTTTGAGATGGCTTGTCCTTCCGGATGATAGGAAGACTATAGGTCACATCTTCAGCCTATTTTGAAAAAGGATAAGTATTGCTTTCAAAAGGTGTTTTTAAAATCTCAACCTTAATTAAGTTGTGGTTCTTCTTTCCTAGAAATCAAATGAAAGTATCTGTAACAACTTTAGACAAAATCTGTTCCTGAAAGGAGTGGAGTTGGATACTCGTTTTAATGCAGAGGGTTTTTATTCTTATTACAAATGTAAACTGACGTTTAAAAAAGATTGTCAAATTTCTCGATACACTCAACGGTAACATATCATTGTATTCGTATTTTGTTTTTACATTAATTTTGAGGGTTTGAAGTTGTCTGTATATACAGTCAAGTTAATTTATTTTAACAGGATGTTTCGTTTTTTTTTTTCTTCTTCTGGTGCTTCAGATACTTCAGGTATTTAAGGCACATTCTAATTTCCCAAAATCAGCAGTTAAGCGTTTCCTTGTCTGTAGAAGTCTTTAAATATAAAAAAAAATAAGTGTGTGGTCTGCGTAAGCCAGTGACATAAGCCGGTAATAAATCAGTAATTTCCTTCCTGTATTAGCTAGTGTACTTGTCTGGTGTTGTCTTTCTTGGCTAAATAGGGAACAATTCAAATAGTAGTAAACATAAAAGGTTTATTGGAATGTATTGAGTTGAGTTGAATTGAAATGGTTTATTTAGAAAACCACCATCACAGCCAGCAGACAGAAATATGAAAAATTTTACAGAAACAAATAGCTCGAAAGCTGAGTTGGTAGAGCAGTGTCCTGTAATCCGGAGGTAGCAGGTTCAAGTCCATCTCTAGTCTAATTAACTGTGTTCAATTTAGATGACATTAAATTTGCCCACCCTTGTGGTTTATCACTCAATCATTTTTAATAATTGGGAAAGTTTGACATACTTAATACATTCCTAATTTAACGTGAAGAAAATTTATATAACTTTATGGATCTCCCCATGATTGATTCAATACCATTAAATGATAAATTCCGGGCCTGTATGCTGCGTTTTTGAAAGGGCAAGAGCACCAAGGAATTGTTTTCTTGGTAAAGGGCACCCTATGAGACCATTTTCTACTGGAGCATTTCAAGGGCACCGAGGCAATCACCAGGGGGTGTGGAGTCGATCGCCTTAAACACCGCTGTGAAGTATCAGGCCTGAATTTCGTTAATTACTGGTTACATAGTTTGATTTACGATTTAATCAAGCATTTAATTTAGAAATATGATGCCATGGTCATGTTAAAGGCTGCATGCAACAACAAAAAAAGTCAGGAAGACTTTTGAAGAATCTAAACCCTGTCGGAGCGCCTGATATCTGACTAATTACTGGATTAGACGTCTAGTCGTCTGGAGGTCTAGCAACGGCCTCCCAGAGGTCTGACCAACTATTGTAACAATTGTTCACAATATCCTGTGGGGGGGTTGTAAGCCGTGCGTGGCTTTTGGGAATTCATATCACCAGTTAGGCGTAGCAAAAAGTCGTTGGAGCGTTTCAGTTAAAGGTGACCAGACAGGTTGGTGTAGTTTTAACAAGGCCCCCCTTAGAAACCTTTGTCTAGACGCCAAAATTGAACAGGGATATGACCATATACAAATCGGTTTCAGTCATCTAGTTGTGGGTTGAGTTGAAATAATTTCATGATGACTTGGTTTGTCACAACGGTGGGATGCTAGTTCATTTGAGTTGCAGGCCTGATAATTCACAGAGGCACTGAAGGCGATTGCCTCCATGCCCCCTGGTCATTGCCTTGGTGCCCTTGAAATGCTCCAGAAGGTATTCACAATTTCCTCTCAAGGAGAAAATGCCTTTGTGCCCTTGCTCTTTCAAAAACGAAACATTCAGGTCTGGAGTTACAAATATGGAAATAGTGGACAATTAAATGTCAAATTGGAACTCCATAAAAGACTAAGCCAATCGACCTTGCCTTCCCCTGTGGTCCCACCTCAGTTGTTCGACTGGCTGTTCCTTATGCTTTGAGCTTTTTTGAACCGTAGCTGCTAAGACTGTGACATTCTATTGTGTAATACGTTTGGATCATGCTGTACAAAGTCTAAGATACTCTAGGATGATAAGTGACATGGTGTTTGTGTTCCCCCAAGTCTCAAGAGTCACTGCCCCAGGGAGAGATATTTTTCCAGGAGTTCATGCAATTTTACAGTGAACTGCAATTGAGAACTTCAGACCTCTACACAGTAACCTAGATATGACCTAGGTATTCCTGGCCACCCCGACATGAAATCTGAAATTGTCTACATGGTGTGGGTTCAGTTACTGAGAAAATAGGCGGTTACTGTTACATACAAACAAACGTTTTCAGCTGAAATTGAAGACATTTAGGGGTTCCCTTTGAAATATGTTGTCATAACAGGAGGCAATTTGTAATTGACACTTGTATCTGTATACTGTAAAAACATGTTTTTATTATGTAGCTCGAGGGAACAGTGTTCTTCTTTGTTATCCACACTAGTTCTTGAATGTCTTTAGTGAAAAGAAACTCACAGGGGACTTGGGTGATATTTGAACCCTCTTTCATTTTTATACATACGTTCTTGGGCATTCAAATTGTGAAGTAACTTTTGAGAAACAAAGCACAGTCGACTCTTATATGTAACAAGATTGCTTGATATTATTATATATTTTATAAGAGGACAGGCGGCAAAGCAAAGAAACACAAAGTGGAAATGAGATTCTAGTCTTCAGAATGAACTCTTTATATATAAGTGGACCTTCTTTTATAACTGACAGTGCTTTTTTTTTTTTTTTTTAAAGAAGTGTCAACTGTGGTAAAACAAAGCTAAAACGTTTTCTTGGTTGATTGTTCTTCATGAAGAGTGCTACCATCAACTTGTCTTGTTAACTGCCTGCTATTAATGATTTTCCCTTTACAGGAAAAAGGTACCAGACATAATATCTCACCAACCTCTCTTTGATTGTATTGTCCTAAGTTTAGGTCTTTGTCTTAGCTTAAGTCCGTGACAGTTTGAAGTACATACTTTTAGCCAGTGACTGCTATATATTTCGACACCCCAAAGTTTCGGCAACCCTATATTTTGAAGAAAAAAACTGATGGTTTACATGCTTTAGGGTTAGGGTTTAGGGTTAGGAAAATACGCTAGGGATGTTGAACATAGGGATGTCGGAACATGGGGGTGCAAAGGCCTGATACTTCCTGGAGGCAACAAAGGCGATTGTCTCCATGCCCCTTCATTCATCATTGCCTTGGTGCCCTGGAAATGTTCCAGTAGAAATTTACAATTTCCTCATAGGGTGCCCTTTAACTGGGAGAAAATGCCTTGGTGTCCCTGCCCTTTTCAAAATGAAGTATACAGGGCCTGGGTGTAACCCTTTTTTGCCAGCATTACTACCATAGCAATTGGTTCTACCATAGCAATTGGTTCTACCATAGCAATTGGTACTACCATAGAGGTAACCATAAGAGGCGATACCATGATATACCAATGGCATCTGTATCATGCATTGTAACCAACCATGCATAACAGTGTAACTCACCGATTGTGAAGTTCATGTTCTTTGAATAGGTCGAGTCTAATAACCTAATGTAGTTGGTGTGAATATGAAGTCTAGCGAACATAACCCAATGGTGCTTGTATTTTGTCAGGGTCAAGACCAAATCATTATGATCCCCAATCTGCGCCACACATGTATAAAGCGTCATTGTTTTGACTACCTGGGCCCAATTTGCTGGAGATGGCTTTCGGCCTTGGCCTTTCTACCATTTTATGGAAAGCACTGTGCAAGGTGTTCTAGGCAGTAGGCACACATACTAAGTTGTGTGTATTTTAGGCCCCCCCCCCCAAAAAAAAAAAAATATACCAGTTTTTTTTTTTTTTTTTTTGTAAGTTTTAAATTTTTTTTAAATCCATCCTTTCAAACACGTTACGCTCTCGAACACGTGTAACCGGATACCAGCTCATCTTTTTAGTGTAATAATCCGACCCTGTTAACACGGGTCCGCATGCAAATAGATTTAAAGTAAGTTTGCGGTGTCTCAAACATAAAGAATTTTTGACCTGTTTAATTTGAAATATTAAGCGGCCATCTTGGAAATTTTTTTAAAATAATAAATAAAAAGCCCTCATCCTCCTCTGTTTGGAAAAATCTGGACGATCAACTGTTTTTTTTATTTATTTGTTTGGCCTTATGGTGAGGCTAAGTGCAACTCATTGATGTGGCACACCAGCTTTGAGGAATGGTTTCTATTGAAATACATATGGGATTCCAGGGAACCGTTTCGACCCGCAATTTTGCATATCACCCTGAATGCTGATATTGAGTTGCCAACCTTGACTTGAGTGGCAATTTAATCATTTGCGATCCTTGCAATTCTGTGAGTTCGAATCCCACCCGAGTAACATGCCTGTGATATTTTTTCACAGGACTCGAGAAAGTACTAAGTATACAGTGCTAACACACATCGGTGTATGGGTAAAAATCAAAATTAATATTCTTTATCCCCGATGCAAATTTAACAATGTGAGAATACAAAGAAGTGCTTGATTTACCTGGGCTGGTCAACAAACATGCATAAGTTTAAAGTTAGCTCGAGTGTTTGAGTGGTAAACCGCAACAAGCGTACCTCAAACACTACATGACATGCTAGTGACTACTTAGAGTGACTAGCCAGTTTTCAAGTCACCATTTAAAGCGCTGCACAGGGGCTATCCGGTACAATTTAACGCTCCAGCTACCTGGAGAGTCAAGGAATGCTTGAAACAAAAACTGAGGATAGTTTCAGTTGAGGTTTTCGTGCGGTTTGAACGTAAGGGTGGTGTCATCTGGTAGGAATCCTGCAGGCATTGTGACACCAGAGATATCCAGAGAGGTCAAGAGGTTGATGGATTAGATTAGGAATAGTCGTTACCCGCAATGCAATATTACGTTTCTCATTATTACCGTATGCAGCTGTGCATGTGGACTGCTGGGCCGAATTTCATAGAGCTGCTTAAGCAGAAAACATGGCTGCATGAATTTCTGCTTAGCAGAAAAATGCAGTGATTAAGAAAGAGTAGAGGTACAAAAACACCAGTTGTGGTCGGGGTGGGTAGCTGTCCTTTGTACCACCTTTGAAATGTCAACTATTCCACAATGGACCCTTCCAATTAAACTTCAGTTCACTTTTCTGTGTGTATGCACAGGTGTCACAGTCTAACCCCATAAACCTGTCAGTATTAACGACTCACACCCCCCTCCCTCCATATGAATAATTGAAGAACCATGCACAACAACAAAATAACATTATCTCTAGTGTGTATACATACAAGCTCTTCAAAGCTTAAGGTGTGACAATTATCTTCTTTATCAATGGCTGATTGTTTGTGAACAATCACTGGGGTACAATTAACATTGACCCTACATCAGGTCCTATTATAATTGATGGGTACAGGTGTCAGGAGGTTCAGGTGTGTAAAGGTTTCTGCAGGATCGGGTGTCCTTTGAAAATACCTGAGCGTACATGGTAGCATATTTATGTTTACATCAAGTGCTGGGTGAACATTAGTCTTGGTTCAAGACTCTCCTGGATTTGTCACAACAGGGCGCGCTATCACCCCCAACGCGCTATCAACCACGAACCGCTATCACCCGAGAACCGCTATCACAGGAGAGTCTTGGCACATTCGTTAAATCTCCCCCCCAAAAAAGGGGCGGGCTCTGCGGGAAACCTACGCACGCGCATTATGTTTCCCCCCGATTTTGGGGGGAGATTTAACGAATGTTCCAAGACTCTCCTGTGATAGCGGTTCGTGGTTGATAGCGCGTTGGGGGTGATAGCGCGCTTTCTTGTTACAAATCCAGGAGAGTCCTGAACCAAGACTAGGTGAACATAGATTCATGGATGTCCATTTATCGTTCTAGTTAACGACACTGCACTTAAGAAAATACTCATTCACTTGGATTCATGTGAACAGTGAAACAATGATCTTGTCAGGATTGGGAGCAATCCAAAAAATTAAGTTGTTGATTTTTATTTATTCAAGTCCTCCCACCTTAAGATTGGCATGAAGGTCAAAAACACAGACACTGGGCACGTGAGTTTGAATTAAAGGCACTGAACACCTTTGGTAATTGTCAAAGCCCAGTATTCTCACTTGGTGTTTCACAAAATATACATAAAATATCAAATCAGTGAACATTTGGACTCAATTGATCATCGAAGTTGCAAGAGAATAACTCAAGAAAAAACACCCTTGTGGTACAAATTTGTGTGCTTTCAGATGCCCAACAAAAAGCTTCAAGCCTGAAGTCTTTTAATATTTGAGTGAGAACTTACCTATTTCTCATAAACTACGTTACTTCAGAGTCAGCCGTTTGGGGGCGGGGCATGATATCAAAATTGTACATCATCAGTGCCTTGTGCCTGCCCGTAGGTGACTTTTCTTATCGCCTGAGAAAGCATGGAGGTATGGAAAGCAATTTCTCCAATAAATACCTCTGTAGTATGTGCCTGGCATTTCATCTTTGAGAAAGCAAGTCCATTTTCATTTTGCAAAGGACACTACCATTGGAAAAGCCACAAGTCTTAAGAAAACTTTTGAAGGGGCACCAAGGCCAAGACCAGGGACACTGGAGGCCATGGCCTTTGTGTTTAATTCCAGGCATGTTGTACCTATCTTCACCTTCTGATGATTTGTGTTCCCAGTGAATATACCGTAGCACAAGAATGTTGCCATTAACCATGAAGAGTTGCTGCAAAGATAATAATTGTATGTTATTTGTTTAAATATGACTGGTCATGGTATGGTGCGGCGTGTTTATTTAACCAGGTGTTAACTGGTACTCGGTATGCTAGCTGGTCCCCTTGTTGGATGGTGATGTAAATATGTCAGATGATAAGTTAGATTTTTTCATTAGGTTTAATGAGTCACACTAAGAGACGTTATGATATAAGAAGAATGAGGGTTACGAACACAGAATAAAATACCATTCCATACCGTAAAATTCCATCTTGATTTATGGTGCATCGTCTTAAAGACAACCAACCAATACTTTAACTAATACATCACCAAGCTATTCTGTGTGAATGTGTAAAACTTGTAAACAAATTAAGCATAAATCCCCATGATTCATGAAAGTAGAAATTCCCAAAATAGAAACATTGGGCATAGAAAGTGAGAGTTTTACCTATGATGTCATTCCTTGCAAATTGCTTCCATGGTCATGCAGAGCTCTCAGGTCCTGAGAGCTATCAAGTAGAAAATATGTCCTTCTATTTAATGAAATTGTCTCTAACTTCAACAGAGAATATTTTGTTAGAGTTAAGATATTTGAGTGCTAAGCTGAATCTAGCTTAGCAGAATACTTAATTGCTTAGCAGGAACAGCAAATAGAAGAGAATACCTAAATGAATAGCAAGAAACTAAATGTTAAATGATCACGAGAAGTAAAGTTTGAAAAATGGACTTTTTGTTTACCATGCTTATTCAAACTGTCAAAAGCTTAACCAAACTGTAAATCAGTTAAAATGAAAGCCTGAAAGCCTGTACCCCCAAGTTCATTTTAAAATAAATAATAGCAGTGTAAACACTTTTTGACATCCCTCAACTCAGGTTTTTACACTTTTACCCCCTTTAAGGGACACAAAGCTTTGACAGTGACCTCAAACCAAATGGAACAACTACTAAAGCGGACTAATAAACTCCACATAGTTTTGATTTGGCTGTAGAATTCTCTAAAGAACGTTATCGCCAATCAAGACGTGACTTATTTTCTTTGAGGCTCAATCCTATAGGGTTCATGTTCAGTAGCTGTAGAGTCAGCTTCAGAATCCAAACCACCCAGAGTGATGGAATTTATCTGGCGTGAGCCCCAAACAAAATGTGCTGTCACTCATCATCATGATCTTTGTCAGGGGGAAGCTATGTTTACAGGAACGCAATCGAATTTGGTGTCAATTATGGGTCAGATTTTGTATCCCTGTGATTTTACTTAGAACGGTATAAATACTGTGATGTTTCTGACAAGTTAGTTTTGAGTTGTGGTAGAGGATCAAGTTGTGCAGGTTTAAGGAGCATTGGTCTTGCATGCTTGTTGTAAGCTTATGCATGTAAATCTGCTTAGAGTTGCCTAAGCAGAAAATATTACTTCAACATTTTCTGCTTAGCAAGAATAAGTAGGATACCAGTCCCACAGTTTCTCCAAGTTTTTGTGTACACAGCATGATGAATATTTGGTGTTGAAATTTTTTTTACGAAACAACCGCTTTACCAAATTTCATGGACCCTGCCTCGTTTGTTCAGTGCCGTTCTACTGTTTATGCTATTGATATGAAGCAATTTATTGAATGCTTTGTTTAGGTCTCTGAAAAGAAGCAATGATCACGATCTCTTAAAATGTGATTGTTATCATCTTAAGAAGGAAAGAGGGTACTGCAAACCTAAGTTTGTAGATTTCAGATTGTTAAAGTGTCCAGACTTAAGTTGAGGTCGGAGTGACACTCATTTCTCTAAATGAAGTTAACAGAGAGATAAATAAAAACGTCAAACTGAAGAACCGTTGATTCTGCTCACATGACAGCCACACAAACTGCCAATCACACAAATTTAGATGCTGAAAGAGTTAGAAATAACACACAGGTCTGTTTATTATTTTTAATAAAACTCTAAAAGTCTGTAGTGTGCCTCAAGTTATGCCTAAATAGGTTTGTACTCTTGATATCAAAATGGGTTTTTACAAATCAATTCACTGAAAAAAGTTCATTCCTTGACCTTTATCTAGCTGTCACTATTACTGTCAGGTTCCTTCTGTTCAGTAGTTGTACTGATTGCTGATAACCATTGCACCAAAAGGGGACCGACCTACTTTGCCTGGTTAAGATTTACACAGTAAGTAGAGCATTGAAATGCAGCCCTAGTCCTACATTTCTTATAAATGAGCTTGCACGCCAAAACAACCGAAGTCAGTCGGTCTTAAACAACTCCAGCTATGCCTTTATCAGCCGCTTAAACATCTGCTTAAACATCCCCAAGTGATGTGCTCTCCGCCAATAGGAATAGCAAAACTGTCTGGGGGTATTTATGAATTTAAAAGTTCCAACTTCAATGGTGATTCATCCACTAGGAGCTATTGTGACTCTTGGTCTATTTTATATCATCAGTCCACAAGGATGACCTAACTTCAGCTACTTGTAGGTCATTATAATCTTTTGCTGACACATTTGTGTAAAATGGATCCTTTTAGAAATCCACCTTTCTGCCAAGTTTTCCTGCGTTCGAAAATCGTCATCAAAATGTCTGCACACAGTCAAATTCCAACTTCACTGCCAAAGCATGTCTCAAGGCCATAGGGGCTACAGCTGCAAAGACTTTATTTTTTGTTTGGTAAATCCAATTTTGTTTCTACCTTGCATTGTGAGAGTTATGGCTGGACAAAATTAGTTTAGGGTTGCAGAGCAGCTGACTGCGATAATAATTTCCGTTTCAACCCAATCACATGTGGACACTATATCCTTCTGATTGATTGCTTTAAACTCACACTAATCTCAGTCTGGGACCTCACCTTCTGGAGTTTGTTCTTACCTTGAAAGGCACTGGACGCCTTTGGTAATTGTCAAAAACCAGTCTTCTCAGTTGGTGTATCCCAACATATGCATAAATAACAAACCTGTGAAAATTTGAGCTCAATTTGTCATCAAAGTTGCGATAAAATGATGAAAGAAAAAACACCCTTGTTGGACGAATTTTTGTGCTTTTAGATAGGAATAAAAAGACTTCTGGCTAGAAGTCTTTTATTATTTTAGTGAGAAATTACCTCTTTCTCAAAAAACTATGTTACTTCAGGGGGAGTCGTTTCTCACAATGTTTTATACTATCAACAGCTCTCCAATGCTCGTTACCAAGTCAGTTTTTAAGTTATTATTTGTTTCAAGTAATTACCAAACGTGTACCTTCCCTATAAACTGCTCATGGGATAGAGCTGCAATTTGTAAAGGAAAGTCCCCCACCTTTGAAAGCAAATTTGAAGAAAAAAAACATCTTTAAACAAATTTGTTTAAAATATATTTTTTGTTTACCATTGTGGCTTTTTCTCCACTTTGTGCACGATCTGAATGTTTTTCCCATACCTTTGTGCCAATTCTGAAGGTTTTTTTCTCAACCTTCAGGCAAATTCTGTTCAAGGTTTGTTTCTCCCTTCCAACCTGACAGAAACGTGACTGGCTGCTGCATATCACTCAAACCAAGTGTGAATGCAACAAACACTTGATGATTAGACCCTGGGTAAAAAAAAAAGAAATGTTTCACTGCAGACATTTTATCAATCATTGTCAAGGTTTTCCCTTAACTTTTTTTTTCAACTAATGAAAGTTTCTATTGGCTGTTGAAATCCGACTTACCACAAAACAAATGTTCACATTGGCTGAATGCACTGTATGGCTAGCGGCTGCATTCGACTGCCTCACAATCCACTGACACCGTGTGTGTGTAGTTCATATAGCTAGCCAGCTGATGTTTGCAATGCCTTTAAACCATGAGGAAAACTCAAACATTCCGTCAGCACAGTGAAATATGGTTATTGTTTGTGATTTATTTGTAGTTTTATTTTAGAAAGGTAACCTCCACAGATTAAAAAAAAAACACAAAAAAACCACCGAGTTCTGTGATATTGAATTGTTGTAGGTATTTTTAACTGGGAATGAAAGACGTGCCAGTTTTAAACGGTTGTTTAAGACCTTGGCCCCACTCTTTTATTCTCTAATACAACACTAAAGTGACAAACAACAAGACCCCTTAGAGAGCATTTAAATTATTTAATGGTAGGGTTTTGGTGATTGATATTCAAATCTTGTTTTCAAACCTGGATGCCAATCCATGGAGTTCGTTCTCCTTTTAGGAATGAAGGAGTACGTATGTTTCATTCCAGGAATTCATGACGATTGCTAAAAATTATGTCCATGTTTCTGCTACTAAATTCAATCAGAGAATGCATGCAATAGTATTTATCTGGTTTCATTATACAAGAGAGGCTGAATGCTGTTTTTTGAATCAGCATGATATGCACAGCTGGAAGTTAGCACGGGATAGTTTCTTTACGTGTTCTTGGCGTGTTTCTCAGAGTCAAATACATGCTGTCTTGGCAGTTGGTTTGGTTGTTGGCCTTAATATTTACACTTACTAATGGAATCTGTACCAACGTACGTCACGTCACCATAACTGTCTTTAAATAGAATAAAAAAGGGTCCCTGTAGGTTTTATTTTCACCAAAAGGAATTCGCTGACAAAAAAAAAAAAAAAAATGGTCTGCCATTCTAAAAATTTTGGTTTTACCCTTACATCGATGTGTGTTAGCACCGTAAACTACCCTCCCGATTTTTATGGAAAAAAAATCACTTGGACTTATTACCCTGGTGGGATTCCAACCCACGACCTTTTCAATTCTAGAGCTGTGTCTTACCAACTAGTAATGTCATTCCACTCATGATGTTTGCTCACCATAAAGGGTATCAAATATGTAAAATAAAATAAAATAAAATAAAATCCCATTAAAATAAGTAGGGTATCTTAGTCTCTTGAAAAGTGATACGTCATCACCGTCTTTGCTGGAACTGGATTTGCTTCTGAAAACAAGTTTCCAAACACGGCCATGGATACAGATCATTTAAGGGTGTTCCTTAGTTTATTCCATGGGAAACCCAAGGTCCAAGGGAGGAGCTGAAAAAACCCACAGCAACAGGTGGAAAAAATATAGGATAAAGGAGGGGAGAAGTAATTGAGTGGAGGGACTTTAAGGCACTGGACACTTTAGGTTATTACTAAAAAGTAAGTTTTATCATATAAACTAGCTTGTTAGCCAGCAATAAACAGCTGTTGATAGTATGTATAAAACATTGTGAGAAATGGCTTCCTCTGAATTAACATGGCTGCTCATTTCTGCTAAGCAGAAAATTGTAAAGCAATATTTTCTGCTTATGTAGGATATCAGTCACTCCATAGCCAGGGTCACAAAAAAAGTTAGAGGGTAAATACTTGCACAAGTTTGATGCAAAGATTTGATGTAAAGACGCCTCTTGGCACTTTATGGCGGCTTAGGCTGACCTCTTGGTAACTTCTGACTCGTCACAAGTGGTCTTAAAGTATCAAGTGCGTCAGTCAAATCAGAGTGGACAGAATTTTTGATGGGAAAGATTGCACAAATCGTAGCCCATGGGTCCTTTAAGTGCCACAATAAACTCTGGAATCCTTTTATGGTAAAATCCATTAGCATGTGGAATCTCACCTGCCCTTTTCCCTTAGAAATCCTCATACTTAAAGAGAGACTTGGAATCTCACCTGCCCTTTTCCCTTAGAAATCCTCATACTTAAAGAGAGACTTGGAATCTCACCTGCCCTTTTCCCTTAGAAATCCTCATACTTAAAGAGAGACTTGGAATCTCACCTGCCCTTTTCCCTTAGAAATCCTCATACTTAAAGAGAGACTTGGAATCTCACCTGCCCTTTTCCCTTAGAAATCCTCATACTTAAAGAGAGACTTGGAATCTCACCTGCCCTTTTCCCTTAGAAATCCTCATACTTAAAGAGAGACTTGGAGTCTCACCTGCCCTTTTCCCTTAGAAATCCTCATACTTAAAGAGAGACTTGGAATCTCACCTGCCCTTTTCCCTTAGAAATCCTCATACTTAAAGAGAGACTTGGAATCTCACCTGCCCTTTTCCCTTAGAAATCCTCATACTTAAAGAGAGACTTGGAATCTCACCTGCCCTTTTCCCTTAGAAATCCTCATACTTTAAGAGAGACTTGGAATCTCACCTGCCCTTTTCCCTTAGAAATCCTCATACTTAAAGAGAGACTTGGAATCTCACCTGCCCTTTTCCCTTAGAAATCCTCATACTTTAAGAGAGACTTGGAATCTCACCTGCCCTTTTCCCTTAAAAGTGTCCAGCCTTCTACCCGGTAGTGAGAAATAAATACTAGGTTTGTTTTGAACTAATAGTTTAAATTTTGTAAAGCACCATCAGTTTATGACTAAACATACTCTTGAGCCGCTGAAAAAAAAGTGAAGTGGTCAATGTTTACAGCTTTTTGAAAGTATGCGAGCGGCAGCGTTCTGAACATACTGTAGTTTTTGGTTTTTATTTGTGCAGGGGTATTCTGTGAACATGACCAAGGGTGGCTGGCTGTGGCCTTAGAAAGGTATAGAGGTACAGAAGTCAGTGCTGATAATGATGATGGGTGGCTCTAAAGTTTGGAGACGTGGTTTTACCTGATGACTTCCTTGTGCCATTGAAGGGAGCGGATGTTCATGTGGCACAGCTACCTGCCTTGGATTTAACCTAATCCAGATGTTAAATTTGACTGACTGCTGAATGCAGCTCTCTGTGTTGTTCGTTCAATGGCAGGGTGGTTTTCTGTTCTTTATGAGGCATGAACTGATTGAGTTTTAATTTGATAAACGGTGATGGTTTTGGTGGTGTTAAAAAACGCAAAGTAAGTGCAGATGTTAATGATGTCTACATGATGCTTGAATCCTTCCTCCATGCTTGAATTCATCACAACTTTGTGGGAGGTTCAATTAACACTTTATCAACAGACTCTAAAAGCTTTAACTCAACTCAAAGGACGAATGCTTTGCCCCCTCAATCATATCATGGAGAATCTTTGCTTTTTCCAAACCTCTGTCTCTGATGTTGGAAACAATGTACAATAACTGCTCTGAACTTGATGACGGAGCCCTATTTTAAAAATATTTTTATCTTATCCATTTTTTGAGGTTTCAAGGATATAAACAAATAAATAAATAGGGGGAAAACCAGGACTTCAAAACCCATTTGCCATCAGTGATTAAACAAATATTTTTACCTTTCGTTAGTAATCGAATGATACTTAAAAGGCCTACATGTAATTGATAGATAAGGCCTACTTTCTTTTTTTTTCTTTTTTTTGTAAGGTTAATCTTGCCCTTTCAGGAATAAAATCCAGGCCACCTTTAAAGTCTTATTTGATGTCTGTGCGTTATTTTTAAATTTATTGCCAATTCAACCTGTCCTTTCATTTCAGACCAACTTGTTATTGGTTGTCAATGTTCATTTACTCAGTAGTGATTAGCCTAAACCTAAATAAGCAGCCCCAAAGGCAACTAGCCTAGAGCATGGAGGTATCAATCCATGCCTATTGTAGGGCCTATGACAGGAGATTAAGTAGATTTCACCAGGATTTCACTGCATAGTGTAATTGTTTCTCTTTCTAAAAAGTAACTTATGGGTAAAAGTTCTGTGGAGAAAACAGGTGAGATTTTAATTTTCCCTGGGGCTTTGCAGTTATTTAATCAATAGATTATATCTCCCAGTGGGGGTTACCCCCATCCCTCTGGAAGTTCTGCTCAAAGTTTTGCGGTGCTAGCCTTGCTCCATGGTGCTAGTTAGTAACCCACATATGACACGCACTGTGGAGTGCCTTTGATTCTAGATATACATAACTAGTGCAGGCCTGATACTTCACGGAGGCCACGGAGGCGATTGCCTCCGTTGCCCCTTGTCATTGCCTTGGTGCCCTTGAAATGCTCCAGTAGAAATTTGCAATTTCCTCATAGGGTGCCCTTTGCCAAAGAGAAATTGCCTTGGTGCCCTTGCCCTTTCAAAAACGAAGCATACAGCCCTGCTAGTGTATGTAGGGACGCAGAAACATATTTTTTCAATTGGTTATCAAATTGTAATCCTTATTCAAGTAGTTTTTTTTGAGGAATTTTGTACAGGGTAATTGTTTAGTTATGGAATATATAGGTAATTATTTGCAGAGTTTGTTTAGATTACATCAATTGAGGAAAAAAAACTGTTTGCAGACTAGTAATTTGGGTTTTTACCCATACACCCATGTGTGTTAGCACTGTGTACTCAGTACTTCCCCGAGTCCTGTGAAAAATACCACAGGCATATTACTCAGGTGGGATTCGAACCCACAACCCTTGCAATTCTTGAGCAGTGTCTTACCAAATAGACTACCGAGGTTGCCCGGTAGCTAGACTGCTTACCAACCAAACTTAGGGCCTACATGGATTGGTATATGTGCAAATCATAGTTAATGGCTTGACATTTGGACCCTAGTCTTTCTCAAAGTCTAAAAGTCAATTGTTCCCTATTCCTTTTACTCCAGACTGTCTAGAGCCTCTAAATTTTTTAGTATCCATGATTTGTAGTTGTGCGTTTGCTCATTTCTCGATATAGGTCTTCCATATGTTGTTGAATCTTGCTTTCTTGTATTGAAAAACCATTTTTATTTCTGGACGTGCAAGCATGTGCCTCTTGAAGTTGTTCCATAATATAATCACCATCTTGGGGGAAAGTGACTAGTATCTTGGCATTGGGTACAAATGCAGTCTGTCAGTAAAGATGGTTTGTACACACCTTAAGGTTATCATGTTAGCATCGCCAGGGGAACCTGACTTTCTTTTACCTCCCAAGAGTGGTGTCAGAAAGCAGGACTTGGTTTGCGAGCTGTCACCGTCTATATCACCGCCGATAAATTATCTCCCTCCTTCATTGTTGGTTTACTGTTATTAACATAGAATCCTTGCTGCTATGTATTGGGGCTAATTTTAATTAGATTTCAGGTCTATCCATTTTGGACTGTTCTTGTTGTGGGTATTTGATGGTATGAATAGCTGGAGCTGCTAACCAAAATGTAGAGGGTACTCTGTTTGGATAATTGTAGCCCTAGGGAAGCCTGTTTATAATGTGTGTCAATGACCTGATAGGGTGAAGTTGGGGTGAAGAAAACCAGATAGGGAAGCGTTGATTGTAACACTTTAAGGAATGGAAGTTTGTGTTCAACAACTTACAAGCTATCTTGCTTCATTATTTGTATAAAATTACAGTGTATGAACTGAGTTGCCAAAGATGTGTCTTCTTTTCTTCTTTGATTTTGTTTAGTTGCTGTTTTAAAAGCGAAGTATTGGAGTGTTTTTATGTCCATGTATAAAGATTCATTCGTAATTGGAATCTGAGAAAAGTTGTATACCCCCCTTTAAATAACTAGGGTAATGTTTTTAGTTTCTTGGTGTGGTGTCCTTCTACATCTTGCATCTCATCCAAGTAAAACTAAGAGAATGTGTTTACCTCTTTTGGTAAAAACAGCTTCATGGTGGAAGGGTGTAGGCCCTTGAAAAGCTACGTCTATGTTTTCTTTACAGGAAAAATATGTTTCAGTCATGACCTTCCTGAACGTTTACAGTGAAATTCCTCCGGGGAGTCCCCTTCCCCCTTCAAGATCTCCATGAGACAGCACATCTAGGGGAAGGCTAAAGGGGCGTGTCATGATGGAACTTCTTAAGTTTGCTTCTCTGATGTCTTGTTGTAGGATAATTTTACAGCCAAATATCACAGGTTAAATATGAAATAATAGTCTAACATTTTTTTCAAGCATTGGTTTTTTGACATTTTTAGTCCTGACAGAAATTGTTGTGAAATTTGTGATTTCCTTTTTTTATCAAAGTATAAACCACTAGGCTAACTGAAGTGTTAATGAGATTTAGCTTTTAAAAAAATATTATGGCCTCACGTTTTGACTCTTACAGAGTCTTTCTTGAAGGTTAAGTAAAATACTGAGATTTAGCTGTATGACACATGAACTAACCTATGTTTATGTTTTTCTTTGACCCTACAGAGATCTTCGGTTCAATCAAATTCAAGAGATCCCACAGGGAGCCTTCTCTAGTCTGACTGCCCTCAATACGCTGCTACTCAACCATAATAACCTCAGACGGATACCAAGGGGTGCATTCGATGGACTGCACCACCTCAAATATCTGTAAGTAAATATTCTCATTCTGTAAGATTTTATTTTGATTTGATTTTGAGATTGATTTTGATTTTGTTTTTGATTTTGATTTTGATTTTGTTTTTTGATTTTGATTTTGCTTTTGATTTTGATTTTGATTTTGATTTTGATTTTGATTTTGTAAATTGCTTAAACCCAACCATTCAAATTTGCTATGACAAAGGGTCGACAGACTTTGGATTTATTGTGCAATTTTGATCAACCAGATGCCTAAATATTTCTGGTGAGGTGATAAATTCAGATTCTCAAGTCTGTGGAGGAAACAGAGTAACCCAGATTAGCTGATTGTGCATTTTGAGGCAGACGTTGTTGATGATTTACCTTAAAAAAGTTGATAATGATGAGTGTCTGGATAAGAGTATATCCCTCAGTTGAGTCATCTCACTGTGCCCTCCCTCCCTCTGCTTCACATTTACATTTCCTCTCCTTAAAGTTACATTTCCTTTGGATTCCCAGGCTTTGTGTTCTTATGCCTTGTATCATCTTGTCTTGTGCACGGAAGAAGAGCAGAATGCTCTATGCGCCCTCGTTTGGGCACACAAAACACTTTCTTTTTCTTAAACAGAAATACAAAAACAAAGTTATTTAGTTACGTTTTTTTTGTTGCCAGAAATATCCCAAAGACATGTTTTCCCATTACATTTTGTTGCATTTTATCCTCTCGTCTCCTTTTAATAAAAAAAACCTAAATACATCCAAGGCTGTGGTGTGTACTTTTTTTCAGCGCATTTCTTGAGGAACACTAGTTTCATTTCAACTCCTTTATTAGTTCTGGTTGTGAAGTCAAGGACTCTATAAGAAAAGTGATCTTAATCACCATACTAGCCAAGAAACCAATGTAGAGAAGACAAAGAAGGAAGTTTCAGTTTTATATGTGGGAGGAAAACCTCAGAGAGTTATTCCAGCGAAAACCCACATTGTCAGGTAGCCCAGGGACTGAAAACCCAATCCACTAATTGCCCCCTGGTGGGATTCGAACCAGTGTTCTAAGAACTGGATGGAAAGGCAAGATACCACTAAACCAACCCAACATACAAAGGCTCTGGCCTTTATCATACAACAATTCGACCCTGCCTGTTTTTAACGGCCGTGAAAGAACTAGAAGCTACCCTTTTTACTCCCTTTTACTCCCTTAATAATAAACGCATCCATTTACATGTCCGTACCATCACCTTATCTTCTTTGCAGCTATCTTTACAAGAATAGAATTACCGATATAGACAGCCGTGCCTTCGACGGGCTAGTCAACTTGGAACAGCTTTATCTTTACTCCAATGAAATTCAAGAACTCAAGCCAGGAACATTTAGTAATCTACCACTCTTAGAAAGATTGTAAGTATTTTCTTTGTTCTTTCTCTTAATGTCCCTCGTTCTTTCTCTTAATGTCCCTCGTTCTTTCTCTTAATGTCCCTCGTTCTTTCTCTTAATGTCCCTCGTTCTTTCTCTCAATGTCCTTCGTTCTTTCTCTTAATGTCCCTCGTTCTTTCTCTTAATGTCCCTCGTTCTTTCTCTTAGGCCGTGTCCGAAACGGCGACTTCGGCTACAGCTACGGCTAGATCGCGCGCGTCTGCCTATTCTTTAACACTGGTAGACGCGCTGATCTAGACGTAGCTGTAGCCGAAGCCGTCGTTTCGGACACGGCCTAAGTGTCCCTCTCTTGGGGCCATGTCACACAAGGCAATTAATTTACAGGCAACCAGTTCCAGGCAAGCTCCAAGAAGAGAGTCCATTGACATTTGAATGATCACATATATTACTCTTGGGTATCGTTAACCCTGTTTGAAAAATGACTCATGTGCTACTGAAGCGGTCCTGTAGCGTGCACTGCAGTTGGTTGCCTCCAAGTTGCCTGCAGAAGTTGTCTCGTTTATCAACATTCCTCATGAACACTAATAATGTCCATTTGAATTCTAGTGAGATTAAAATAAACAATGTCGGCAACAATCCAAATTATTTTTATTAACTTATTTCTCATCTTTTTCATACTAAGTTATTAACAACATTTCTACCATGAGTAAACATTTTTGATTTTATTTAGAACTTTTTGCTTATTTGTATTTCTATTCAAACCAACATTTATCTGTAAGCCAGTGATTTTTGTTTGTATTTTGTACAAATAAAATACAAGGCCCAAAACAGTGTTGTCTTTTTACATATTATAAACCTGTTCTGTGAAACTTATTTTAAACAAAATAAAACCCAACGCTATAAACCTACCCAGTCAGTTTCCCTTGTGGTTTATTACTTGACAAAATAAAACTGATGAAATAAAGTGAACGCTGTGTTTTTCTTGTTGGTTTATTTTGCTTTGCTTTAGTTCTACCATTCTCATTATTGTTATAGTTTGCTTAAAGTTAAAGGCACTGGAAACTATTATTAAATACTCAAAACAATTGTTAGAATAAAAATTAACTTGGTGACAAGCAATGGAGAGCTGTTGTTTTTAAAACATTGTGAGAACTGGCTCCCTCTGAAGTAACTTAGTTTTTGCAAAGGAGGTAACTTCTCACTCAAATTATTTAAAGACTTCAGGCCTGAAGCCTTTTATTTTGCATCTGAAAACACAACAACTTGTGCATAAAGGGTGTACTTTTCTTTCATTATTCTCTTGCAACTTCGATGACCAGTTGAGTCCAAATTTTCTCTAAGCTTCGTATTGGGATACACCAATACTGGTCGTTGACATTTACCAAAGTTCTCCAGTGCCTTAAAAATTAGAAAGTTCCATGTTTCAAAAATATTTCAAGTAAACTGCATGATTGCATGCGCTGACTCGCTCACCAATATCTCTTTTCTGTTTTGCTCTTCTACCTTCATTTATCCTACTTACAGGTTTTTGAACAATAACAATATGACTTCGATATACGCCGGCACGTTCCAGGGATTAGACTCGCTAAAAAGGCTGTAAGTCTGCTTGTTGTTGCAACGTGTCCCTGTTTCTCGCATGTCTTGTGTTTTGTTTGGTTCAGTCACGTACATGTGGTATTGTTGCTTGTTCCCTGGATGGGTTGGGAAGGGTTAACAAGCAGATAGTGTACCCCCCCCCCTCTCAACCCCAACCCCCACCCACCCCAATGCCCTCTGCCCAAGTTTCTCCATCCCGAAACTACCGATCCCATAATAGACCGTATTGAATATGACGTCACCGTTCAAATATCTTCCCTACAACATGGCGTATGTGCGCGTGTGCTTGGGTGTGTGCATGCATGAGCCATAAAATAAAACCGGGAATGCTGCGTGCTGCTGCGTAATTGATGTACGCGTTTGGAGGCGCATACGGTTTGCCCTACAAGATGGCGACTTTCAGAGCAAAAAAAAGGGGTTATTCAATACGGTCTATAGACCCCTTGCACTTGGCGTCACAAGACCCAAACAGCGCCCTCATTGAGATCAATGAAGACCAATCATTGGCTGAGAGCTGTGCGCAAGTTTCCATTGTTTAACCTAAGCAATGGCTGCTAATGCATGGGGTCTATTTCAATGCCACCAATGAACGCTAGTTGGAACTAAAGCTACACATTGACCCAAGTTCACATTATGCAAATCTTCAATTTATTTTACCCCATTTTCCCCACTGCACCTCCCTAAATTCTTATTTGATTCCCCCCAATAGTGCTTAATCATCCTTCTCCTGCTTAATAACCCTCTCAGGCATCTAAATAGAAACCATTTTGCAGATAACTTTAGAAATGTTTCATAAACGGAATGTTACTTTAAAACCCTTTATGCATCAAGTTTTTGAAATGAAATCATAACCTGACATCACTGTTGACTCATGCAACCCACCCACCAGAAAGTTGGTTTTATACCCTGAGGCAAGTAGGTTGAAACCTTTACTCCAAGGAGGCGTGTGGGTGTTTTAGGGGATCCCTTGATGTTAATCCCTTTATCCATCAACCACCTACCTCATTATCCAATCAAATTCAGATTTAAAGATTTAAAGTAAATGGTTGTTAATCTGAAATCTTGTTTTTTCGAAAATTTATATCATCACCAACTATCTTAAGATATTCTTCTCGGATTGTGTATTCCAAATTTGGGATAATTCTTCTTGGTGGACATGACAACCGCTCCAGATTTTCGGCGGTATCTCACAAAATTTGGAAATGAAATTTTCATAGTTAAGTTTTTTTTGTATAAAACTACTAATATGATAAAAACAATCAAACAGAACCCCCCCCAAAAAAAATAAAAAATGAAAAAATGAAAAAATGAAAAAAATGAAAAAATGAAAATTGAAGATAATATATATATACTTTGCTTTTAAATCACAGATTGTCTAGTGCTACTGTTCCTCTGTTAATGTTATAACAAGCTCTAACAACTCACATAATCTGCAAGGCTAATTTGTGCATGTGCATTGATATTATAAATCTAAAACATGGGGGGGGGAGACCACAACAAATTGATTTACTACTGCAAAGTGGTAATGGTTATTAATACAGCACAGAGCAACAGTAAAAGCAGATATCATGGTCCATGTTCTTAGGCCATTTCATAGCTCAGTTGGATTGTATGGAAAGACTTTCTTGGTCCCAAGATGGTACCGTGATGGTCCCAAGATGGTCCTAAGATGGTCTTAAGTGCCATTGAGATTAGAAGCTCTCAGATTCCTGTCAAGACTTTGTTTCTTTCTTGCATGGTTCAGAAAAATGTGTTTGTCTGGTTCTCATTTGAAAAACACATTGAGTGTCCGCAGAAAATAATTGGATCAAATGTTGTGTACAAAGTAGAGTTGTTTACGGCTACACTACCACGCTACCCTTTGGTTAAAAGTGAAAACATTTTCAACATAACACCAATTATAACACCCAGAGTGTAATGACAAGGTAACTCAGAGACTTATTATTCCCAATGGACAAAAGGTGAAACTCAAAAAGCAAAAAAGTGAAGCAAATTAGTCTGGTAGAATGGTACCAAAATAAAATAAAATCACACCATGTGACAATAGTTATCACATGGGGCTAGAAATGGTGTGAGTTCTTAAAGGTATGGTCAAATATGGGTAAATCTCATGTTATTAATGACCAAAAAACCCTTAATAGGTAAGAACTAATTTAAGAAAAGATTCCCTTCGAAGTACTATGGTTTGTATATTTTTTTTTCAACCTAAGAAACGATTCATGCATAAATCATTTCTCAGATATCTTATAGTTGGTGTCCGCTCCCAAATGCTGTGGCGAGAGGTGCGGTTGGTACCCGCTGTCTGTCAGGTCGCTAGACGTAGATTTGACTTTCTTGGTGAAAAGACATGGACAGTTATTTCAACAAGTAGACTTTACTCTCAGCTAAAACTTTCACAGTTGACTTTTACTGTATCTTTCTTTCAAATTATGCCTTTAAATCAGCATTACGTTAACAAAACACCAATCTATGACCCGACCTTTAACAATCACAGAGCTATTTCAACATTCTAGACCTCTAGGCAATTCGTTACACTGACAATTGACACTTGAACACAAAGATGTAACAATGGTGTAAACACACTGTGATCAATTGGCACGGCTGCCGCCACATCTGCAGCTACCCATTGTGTCTTCACACTTCCATTCCAAAAACTATCTACAAGAATTGAGTCTGTGTTGTACCGTCGCCGCCGCAGTGCCCAAACAACCTGAGCATAAACACTTTTGTTGACAAAGGTATTGACTAGAGTTGTAAAATCACAGTAAAGGCCCCCCCAAAAAAAAAAAAAAAAAAAAAAAAAAATGTTTTTAAGGCAACAATATTTCTTCTCTGAAAAGGTTGTATGAACTAGACAAAAAAATTCTGATCAAGTAATATAATAAGCCAATATTTTTTTTTATTATTTGGGTTTGAACAAAGAAAAATTGACTTGAGTGAGACTTGAACCAATGACCTCCGGATTGATGTACAGGCGCTTTAACAACTATGACCCTATATAGACCCTATGTTGTCAAAATTACAGTTAAACAAACAAATTCAAAGACTATTTAATGTGGTATAAAGTATAATAATAAATAAAAAAAACCAATTCATTCTCTTTTTTTCGCTTTGAGCATCCCCTTGGGGTGGATATGTGCTCTTTATAAATGTTGTTATTAATTATTATTTTAAATAAAAACAAGCTTTACTGGGATTTAATATTTTGCACACACACTTGTAATAATGGTTTGTGAAAAAAAAAAGTATGCTCAGAGATGATATACTACAGAGATTTTGTCTAGACAGTACAATCACCCTTCCATCATCGTACTAGATTAATCCTATCATTGGTAAACTCATACCGGAAATGAGGCCTTCATACCCTAAACCCACCTCCCCCCCCCCCCCCCCCCCCCCCCCCCCCCCCCCCCCCCCCAACCACCTACTTACACACACCCCTAAAAACATCACATGAGTCGAGTGTCGTTGAATAAATAGATTGATAGATTCAGGCATGTGTGCTTCATTTTTGAAAGGGCAAGGGCACCAAGGCATGTTCTCCTTTGTAAAAGGCACTTCTAGAGTGAAATTGTAAATTTCTACTTAGGCACTAAGGCAATACAAGGGGGCACAGAGGCAAATCAGCTTTGTTGTGTCCGTGAAGCAGATAGGCCTGTAGATAAAAGGCTTAATTACAACATTTAAAAATATATAAAAAATATGTAAAACTGGTAAATCATTTAATAAAGAGACATGAGCAAAATCAATCTATGATGACATTAACCAATGGTGTTGTGTCATTTTTTACAAACAGCTAAAATACATTTTAACGCATCAAATTTATTCAATGTGTGAAATCAATCATACGATGATGATTCATAATTTTAGATCTGTATGCGGTTAATATGTTTTTTTCATGTTCTCCCAATAACTTAATGTTGGGCAAAACATCACAAAACTCTTTTACATCTGGGCTCAATTTTGTAGATCTGCTTAGCGCAGGCTTCTCTCTTCATTTTATAAAGCCTGTAAGCATAAAATTTGCTAAGCACAGAAAAAAATCTTGCTTAACAGAAACTGGTTACCAGCTTAAATTCCATAAAGTTTACATTGTTGCAATTGGTATCCCTCTAATTTTTTGTCTGCAAATTTTCTGCTTAACAGCTTTATGAAATTATGCCCTATCAAGTGTGTGATTCTATGGGCTTTCAGCGCTTTATTTTGCAGTAAGCAGTGCTAGGCCCAGCAGCTTTAGACAAATCAAGGTGTCAGACCCCAAATCAACTTAAAATAGCCCAGCTGTGCAAGTTTTAGCATGTAGAATTGTCATGCAAAATTGTTTTGTTTATTTCAAAGGCTAGGTACAACGTTTACACACTGGTGCAGCGCAAAGACTTTTTGCAATTATGTGCTGGAATTGTTCGGTTCATTTTCAATGTAATTTTTATGTTCAGGTAGAATGATTTAATGGTCGGATATGAGCAGTAAGAATTCATCCTTGGGGATTGCAAACCAATTTCCATTAAGAGAACCAATTGTTCTCAGTTGAACAGGTGCTGTGGAGTTTATACTTCTAGTTTTCCATAAATGGGCATCCAGCTCGACAAATATAAAGTATGCCCATGTGGATAACTGGAACTTGCCTGATGTTCCGACCCTAGCAGAGTCTTTCTAGGTCTTTAAGCCTTCAAGAAAGACTCTGCTAGGGTGAAAAGTAAGGCCAACGTTGAGACCAATTTAGAACTCACTCAACATTAGTGAAGTAAGTAGTGATCCACTAGAAGCTAAAGTAGTGGTCCTGGCTGATTTTCTACTTCCCTGCCCAGTTTAAAAGCACGACAGTTCTTTTCAGAACTGAGAATTTTCCTGAATTCCGAAATTCTACTCCGCGGTAGAAAAATATAAAGCAAGACAATTCTCAAAAGAACAAACTCCACCTAGCAAGTAGATACACACATGGTGTTACCCCAAACCAAATATATAAATCTATTTTCTTGATGGTAAATGATTAAACACTCTCTCTCTGGTCCTTTTTATCTACCCAGACGTTTAGATGCCAATAAGTTGATGTGTAACTGCAAGCTTATATGGTTGATTGAGATGTTAAAGCAAGCTAGCCATCAACGCCACACTCAAGCAGCAGCAACGTGTGAATACCCTCGTAATCTACGCACCAGAAACCTTATGGATATCTCACCAGAGGAACTTAACTGTAGTAAGTCTTCTCCTAATAATATTTAAAATAATAATTACTAGTTCTTATAGAGCGCAATTTACAATAATGTATCAATGCGCTTTACATTAGTGCCCTGGTCATTGGGCCAATAACATTCCTGTTATTTGTCTTACAGCTCCCTGGGGAATACATATACAGCCTGAGCTGCCGTGGCGCTCTTGAAGGCTTTTTCAAACACAATATCAACCTCTACCTCTATCGCATGTACCCATTTATACCCCCGGGTAAAAAGAAGCAATTTTAGTAAAGCATCTACTTGACCGGGATTAGAACCTAATACTCAGATGACTAGTCTACCAGAACTTGAGTTCGATGCTCTTAGATACCCCCCAAGTGAGGATACTGGTCTTTGGCAATAACCTAAAGTATACCCTGCCTATTGAACAGTGTTTATGAAAAGTGATTTTATGATTTTAATTTTGTTTTCAGGAAGACCACATTTTGTTGTTGAACCAAGCGACGTAGATGCGGTGGAAGGAAATAATGTTTACTTTAGCTGTAGAGCTATGGGAGATCCAGAACCAGAAATAGTCTGGCTCCATAACAAGTAAGTATCTAATTTAAATACAGCACCCTAAACTGCATCCAGTTACTATAAGGAGAGGTGTACAGTAGCACCATGTTTAAAATCGCTTTTAAGTCGTCTTGGTTCTGAAAAAACCGTTGGTTGACAACTCATATAAACATCTATCAAGGTATGGGAAAGAAACCGATGGCGCGGCAAGATCGTACACTCCTGGGAACAAGGTTGCTCTGTTAAGGGAGATCGCTGCATATAGGTCACAATACACCGTCCCTTTAAAATGTCGGGTTCCTCTCGAACCCCGTTGGCATTTTCTGTCTTCCCCACCTTGCCTTCATATATCCTTACATCCTGATCATTACCAGCAGTAAACCAAGGTGTACCTCCCAGCCATGCAGGTATCTGTTACCGTTAATTTCCTTCACGGGGAAATATCTTGAACCGGGGGCCATATATTTATAGTTAATGTCTCTTGTTACCTACAGTAACATGTATTTAGCAACAATAAAGAAGAGGTGACCCTTGCCCTCTGGTTAAAAGGGTGATGTTATTAAAGGCTAGAGTGCCCTTTGATGGAGGTTCCAGTTGTTTTGCCTTCTTGTTATTCCGGCACGGAATGCAAACTTCCTGTCAACGCTTCCTTCCCATTTTCAAACATTTTTGGTTGACATTCATAATAATGGTTCAAAGGTAAGATACAATATTTACTTAGCAAGTTGGCTGATTTTCCTGGAGGTGGGGTAGGAGGGCAGGGCCTTTTAAAGTGGGAGGTACAAGCAAGAGTCTTTACATAGGTTGTGTTTGAAATGGTACGGCTTTGGCTCGTTTGCAGGGAATACATCCATTGAGGTATAGAACATCCTTAACAACATCCTTAGTAACAGCCTTAGCTGTTGCCCTTGTTGCCAGTTCAGATGCGGCCTGCATCTAGTAAGTAACAGATTTAAGAACTGAGGTATGAAATTGGATCATCAATGGGCCAATACCTCTAGGGAGATAGAGGGCGTTATCAAGAGGTAGAAGTGTGTACTTTCCGACTTTCCTCTTCCTTTATACTGAGCCGACGTCAACCAATACCACACCTATCGGCGTCTGAAATACTTGATAAATACCTTACACTCCCGCGAGGGGATATGAATAAGACCCGTAATTCCATAGGGAAGGCTCCCCCTACCCCTGGCAAGTCTGATTTGGTTTTCTTGTTGGGTTTGTTCAGAGACGGGGAATCCGGGTAGGGAAATTTGATAGGGGGTTGCCAAAGTTTGTGGTTATCTGAGTTGATGACTGCTGTGTGTTTTTGTTTGGGTTTGGTTTTATTTATTTTAGAGTTGGCTGTGAGTTGACCAGGGCCTAGTTTGATAAAGCTCTTAGACCAAATATATTGCTTATGAAGTTTATTTGGTAAGCGAGAACATTGAGTGGGATGTTGAAACTTTGCTATGTGAAAGTATAACTAAGAGAGGTTTGCGGAAACACCATGTGAACATCTCTTTTTGAGTAGTGTTGGTGTTATAGTGTTGGTCAACACTGGTTCTTTTTATGACCAACACAACTCAAAAGAGGTTTTCACATGGTTATACAACAAACCTCCAATAGAACTGGCTAAACTATCCATGCCTGATACTTCACGGGGGCAACGGAAGCGATTGCCTCCATGCCCCCTGGTCGTTGCCTTGGTGCCCTTGAATGCTCCAGTAGAAATTTCCAACTTCCTCAGGGTGTCCTATGAAGGAGACATGCCTTGGTGCCCTTGCCCTTTCAATAGCAAAACTATGTGTTTCTTTGACAGCATACAGATATCTGCTCCTGCTGAGACTAATGTAGAGAACAAATACAATATTCTAAATGATGGGACGTTAATGATCCAGAACGCAAGCGGAGATGATGAAGGGGAGTACGAATGTAAGGCTCGTAATGCTGTAGGAGAAACCAAATCGGAACCCGTCAGTTTACGCTACTTTGGTGCTCCAAGTAAGTGGTTTCTAAGGATCTTCCTAGATTTCAGGATTTTCTTAAAATGCACTTACTAGAGTTTTAAGAGCATTAAGATTCATCTTAAGTTGAGTTGTCAGTTGTCACACATTGCTTGATACACAGTTAAGATCAATCTTAGCTCTTTGTTTAATCAGCCCCAGGAATCATTCAATCTATGTGGATTATTTCTCTCCAAAGAACGCCCAACATTCTCCGTGGAACCGAGCGACATTGAGATACAACAAGGCACCACCGTCACTCTGGATTGCTCAGCCAATGGTTACCCACGACCAACCATTGAATGGACCAGGCATGGGCAGAGTGTTGTAGAGGATAGCCGCTTCACCCTTCTCGCATCGGGATCGCTTCACATCAATAGCATCCAGCCGTTAGATCGCGGAGAGTACACATGCACGGCTACCAACCAAGCGGGTACCAGGTCAACCTCTGCTACCGTCACCGTAACTGGTAATTAGAATTTCCCTCGTTTCATTAGGCCAAATAAAAAACAAAAAATGTTAAGCGTCCCTGCCCACTTCTTTTTTAGAGGCCGCCTCCTTTTTTTTCTTCCCCTTCTTTCCCCTAAAAAACCCTGATATATTTTAACTTGCCTTCAAGAGAATACTGGACTATTGATGAAATCCTCCACGGAATGCAAATGTTTTTAACAACTTGCCTGACTGTACAAACCATGGCAAGTAACACAGACACTCTACAACTGTAAGTAGTGAGGAATAATCTGAAACTTGACCCCACGACATTGAACGAATAAATCAAGATTTGACAAGATAAGTTAGAGTTGAAGAAGTCCGGGTGTTCCCCCTTTATTAAGGTGAGCTTAAACACCGTCTACTGCAGAACATTCTCCAGGAATTAAGAGTGATAGAAAAGGAGAGTCAGATTGAGTCATTTGACGTAGTGCGTATATCCTGTCTCCTCTGTCTGCCCTGGTAGAGGCTGTCTTCTGGGCTCATGGAGGGTGGAGTTGGGTTGTTGATGGGGGTTTTGATGGGTCTTGTGGGATGAGGAGGGTGGGGTTGGGTATAGTTCAATTTAGAATCTATTCCAAGTGGAACATGTCAGGTCTGGAATGTTAGTTTGAGAGGGCAATGGCATTTTTATTAAGAGCACTTATGTTAGAAAATCTTATAGTCTTTGGGAAACTTTTTAAGGGGCACCAAGGCCATGGTCTCTGTGACCTCCATTTAATTCCAGACCTGATTTAAACAGTTAATAAGATGGTTTAAAGTAATATACGGGAACAGTACACCTTGAAGCCACAACCTGAAACTCTCCAGTGAAGCTTTGCTCTAAATATGTTTCCTGTGCATGATTCTGAGTTTCGAAGGAAATGTTGAATGTTAAGTTCATCATTTTGATTTGATTTATACAGTGTAGACGTGACGTGGCTTTGACATACCAACATTCAAGAAGTCATGTTTTACTCCATATGGAAACCCTGTAGATGTTTGTATGGTAGCCTCCATCTCAGTCACATTCCCTGTCTTGTTGTATTCATTAGTTAACACTGATTCTCATGTACCAAGAGGGGATCAGACTATTTTTTTCTGTATAGCATCGTTTTTGGCTACATGAAGAGATTACTCATTACGAAGTAAATTTATTACTAAGATTACTAAGTAACGTCAAAATACCGTTAGGAGCTTGTCACCATCTTGTTCGCCGTGTCCTAGAGCAAAAAAAAGAGTTCAGGTTCTTATAATGCTAAAATGGGTCCTGACTATTGCAACCGTCTAGCCTTGGTTTGCTGATTGCGTTTCAATGCTGGTTAAAATATTTTGAAAAGTAATTTTCCCCTCAAAAATATTGCTGTTTGTGTGTAGCATTTCTTGAATGACTGTTTCAACCTTCAAGCCTAGGTTTGCTTATTTGACTTTAAACCTGGAAGAATTTATTTTTAAACAGTATTTTTTTGAAAATTTTGCTTTGTTCTTTGTAACATTCTTCTTGAATTATATATCGGGTACATTTGTTGTTTTCAGTCCCACCCTCATTCGATGTGACGCCTAATTTCATATCTGCCATAGAGGGCAGTACAGTGGAGCTGTTTTGTCAAGCGTCGGGCTACCCTCTGCCTGTAATTGCCTGGCGAAAAGAAGGTGAGTTTAGGAGAAGTTTTTTTTTATCTAAACGAAATCATTAATTTGGGTTTTACAGAAAGGTAAATCAGAATGTTAAATTGATGATTTTAAGGGTTCCTTGTCATAAAATGGGTTTCTGTGTTGTTATTTATAATAAGTTTTTAAAAGTTTTGAAATATTCGACTGTTCGGGTTTAGCGCTTAATTAAGCCCTTTTTTTGTGTTGAGTATCCTACTGGGCTGGTAAACTATGTATTTTAACAATTATAACAAGATTTTAATGTTTATTTTTTGAAGGTGAACTATTACCAGAAAGTCGCCGCTACCTGACCCTTGCCAGTGGTACTCTACGTATTCTACGCATGACGCGTGAAGATGAAGGAAACTACGACTGCTTTGCCGTGAACTCCGCTGGAAGTATTCATACAACGGCACAAATTGAAGTCAGACCAAGAGGTGAGACAAAAGATTTTATCTGCAATATTTTTTTAATGTGCTGACATTTCGATCCTAGCAGAGTTGTTTTCTTTTAGCCTTTGAGAATAACTCTGCTAGGGTCGAAACGTCAGGCCATTAACTTTTATTTAAATTTATACAATAGGTCGTTTGGTTTTAAGCAACCGTTTGCAACAGCTAATTGTATTTTCTTGTTATCTTAACCGCTTTTCATATAGTGCCACCCGTTTTCACCCAGTCACCTAGTGACCTTCAGGTTGTCAGCAGGGCAACCATACGCCTCCCTTGTTCTGCTTCGGGCGACCCTACGCCCGTTATCACTTGGAGTAAGGATGGGATTCAGATTCCAGAGAGTACAAAGTTTACGATTAGCGAGGAGGGTCACCTAGTTATTCATAACATTAGCCCAGATGATGAGGGTAGATACGAATGTGCGGCTAGGAACAGTATCGGGTATGCAGCAACAAGTATGCTACTAACTGTCGGTAAGTCGCAAGTAAAATAGAGTAGAGTAGCATGGATTATTTTTTTTTTCCACATTGCACGTTTGCCACTTTTGCTCTGCAGAGTTTTTTTGTGTTTTCCTTCCTCCATGGCTTTTCAAACCTATGTTGTGAAACACATTATTTGCATTTTGTATTGACTTCTTTTTATTGATATTTCCTTTTGCTTTTTTAAATTGTGGAAATAAATGAACCTTGTCCCTTGAAGAGGGAGCAGGTTCAGACAAAGTTGTCATTAGACTCGTCTGAGTTTAGTTGCTGACAGAGCATTATGTCCCATTGATAATTGGTGATAAATGAGTCATTGGGAACTGAGCTGGCTGTACTCTGTAACATTGTGCTCAAAATCTTCATGTAGCCTTTCAGAAAGACTCTGCTAGGGTCGAAACGTCAGGTCATTAACTATTGGTCACACTTATACCAAAGGTCCGTTTGTTTGGTAAGCAGTTTGCAACGGCTTATATTTTCTTTTCTCAAATTGTTCATTGTCTTGATTTTGTAGACCTTTGTACCTGCACCCCTAAATGAAAAATGAATCCCAAAGAAACAAACAAGCCAAAAAGTTTAAATACTAAAAATTAGCAAAAATAATTAAACGGTCAGAGCAGACTGATCCAAACAATGAGCTGAAACCAGTTCTTCTCAGAGCCACCACTACTCACAAATGAGATTTCGTACATGGTGTCAACGCAAACCTTACTTGAATATTAACAATTATCTATCAGTATTGTAAAATTAAAAAAATAAAGTAATTAAAGGGATAACAATTGAAATAAGTTACACGTTTTTAAATGAATACTTTTTTTTTTTTTTTTTTAACAACTCTTGTGGAGTTCCGTGGTTTGAGCATTCGGGCAGACTGAATCAAAACATGACTAGACTTAAAAGTCCACACACCCTTCTCGTGATAAAATATTTCCGACTGACGGAACATTCCTGCCGACAACGTATTTATTAAACTGGTACCCTGTTTGTGAGTACAACTACCTTCCTGGAAGTCATTTACGATAGACACCGTTGAAGCCAATCATTAGGGCCACACATGCCCGACCTCAGTGATGCCCCGCTACTAAGAATAGATCACTCTCTAATTGGCGTCAAATTGGAAGTTTCCTAATAGTTTAGATTTGTTTCTTCTTGTGTTGGAAACAGGTCCAGACATTGTATCATGAGACAACAGGGGGCATCTTCACAGGCGTACTTATTTATAGTTTAGTTCAGTTTCAGTTCAATTGATTTCCATTCAAATCCAGGCTTGAAACTTCAGTGAGGCAATGAACGCGATTGCCTCTATGCCCCCTAGTCATAGCCTTGGTGCCCTTGAAATGCTCCAGTCGAAATTTCCTTATAGGGTGCCCTTTACCAAGGAGAAAACGCCTTGGTGCCCTTTCGAAAGCAAAGCATACAGGCCTGCAAATCAGTTTGCTTACACAGTAAAACACATACAGTAGTTTAGATACAATGTAATGATGAAGTGGTGGGAGTCTCCCAAGAGCAAGTTTGCTTGATGGATACCCTGGATTCGGAAAAGGAAGTACTAATAATAATAACAATAATAATAATAATTTATTGATTGATATTGCGCCTATTCCATAAAATGCACACAAGCGTATAACAAAATAATTAGACAATGATTAAAAAGCTAATAACTGGTATAAGCAAGGAAATACCACAATCCCAAGTAATGAAAGACCCTTACAGGACTTCCAAAACAGTAAAAATGCATTGACATAAAAGACAGTAGATACACCAGTACTGAGTAAGGAAACTACAAGATTAATAATAATCATTCATGTCGAACATTTATCTCCTTATTTTACAACTCCGTTTTGCTTTGTTGATTAGTAGAATCATACAGTAATTGTAGAAACAGTGTAACAAGACCCTATGGGTTCAGCGGCTGTGTAAAGGAATCAAGGAGAATAAGTTCTAAACGATTCCTTTTAATCTTTCATTTTAGAAGTTCCAGTGGACGAAGACCGAGAAGGGGACCAATTCGTAGACTCCTCTATCACTCAAGCCATAAACAACGTTGACCGTGCAATCAATGAGACCAGACGTGACTTGTTTGATCGTACCAAGCCTCGAACTCCCAGTGATCTGTTGACCCTCTTCAGGTTCCCGTCCACGGAGGCCATGAACATCGCTCGGGCTGCTGAGGTCTTTGAGCAGACGTTGCAGTTGATCCACGATCACATCGAGGCTGGCATGAAGGTCAACCTGACTGGAGTTGGTAAGAGATGAAAACAAAACTCGATTTGAATTCTGACTCCTCGCATCAAAAACACAAAATATTGATTTGTACAATAAGGAATACTGCCTCTAGCTACTGGGCAATCTTGGTGGTCAAGAGGAAACCTTTTGCCCTACAAAGAACCAGAAACACCGGGGTTAACTCCTACTCTTTCAAAATAAGTTCTCTGGGTTCTTTTAGGTGTACTTCCAATCCAAGTGTACAGGACCTATGACTAAATGGCCCATCCAAAGGACAAAGCAAATGAAGTATCTTGCTCAAGGATACAAGTGTAATGATCGAGACTCAAACCCACACTCTGCTGATCAGTGTTCATAACCACTCGGCCATGACACTCAACTATGTATGTGTGTGTCATTGTGTCAGTGTACCAGCTGTTTGTATTTGGATTGCTAACAGGCTTCTTGCCTTTGTGTCATCAGTCCTGACGACATTCTAATTATCGTAAAGTCTCTAATAATCCCTGACCAGAATACTCTTGAGCCTCTCCTCCTCAACAAATAAACCCAAACGAGAAAACAAAGAATAAACTGATTTGTCTTTCTTCTTCATCTTTACAGAGTTTACCTACAATGACTTGGTGTCCCCACGCTTCCTCAACCTCATTGCTAACCTGTCGGGATGCACCACTCATTCCAAAATAGTCAACTGTTCGGACATTTGTTATCATCGTAAATACCGCACCCATGACGGCACCTGCAACAACCTACAGAACCCAGAATGGGGTGCATCCCTCACACCCTTCAGACGCCTTCTGAAGCCGATCTATGAGAATGGGTTCAATACGCCCGTTGGATGGAACCAGTCTCACCTGTATAATGGCTACCCCAAGCCTAGCGTTCGTAAAGTCTCCTTGGAAGTCATGTCAACGGCTACCATCTCGAATCATGACAAGTTGTCCCATATGGTGATGCAGTGGGGTCAGTTTTTGGATCATGACATGGATTTTACGGTAACGAGTCTCAGCCGAGCTCGATTCATTGACGGGGTTGAGTGTAAAGACACGTGTGAGAATCAGCCACCCTGTTTCCCTATAAATGTTCCCGATGATGATCCGCGCATTCGGCGTATGCAATGCATGGAATTCACACGTTCCAGCGCTGTATGCGGTAGTGGCAGCACGTCCTTGTTCTTCAACTCTGTGATGCCACGTGAACAGATCAACCAAATTACGTCCTATATCGACGCCTCAAACGTTTACGGCAGCACAAAGGGACAAGCGGACAATCTCAGGGATTTCACAAACAATCTCGGCCGGCTCAAAGCTGGTCTTGGCGTGGAAACTTCTACAAAACGCCTTCTTCCATTCAATCGCAACACACCCATTGATTGCGATCGGGACATTCGTGAGAGCCCTATCCCGTGTTTCCTGGCCGGGGACTTTCGTGCTAATGAGCAGCTTGGATTACTCTCTCTGCACACAATTTGGTTCCGTGAGCATAATCGCATCGCTGACGAACTCCTTAAAATCAATCCCCATTGGGACGGAGAGAAAATCTTCCAGGAAACAAGAAAGATCATTGGTGCTGCTATGCAGCATATCTCTTTCAGCCACTGGATTCCAAAGGTCTTGGGACCCAAAGGTGTGGAATTAATTG